>NW_006399768.1:22866941-22867870 GCF_000299155.1 Elephantulus edwardii | reverse complement strand
AAGTAAATTAAAACTGTTAACTATCTCAATCTCCTCACCATCCATGCTGATGCTGCCAATTGGCCCAGTGGTTAGAATCTTTGTTTTCTTGACATTTACCTTCAGTCCATATAGGAGGCTGTAGTCCTTGATCTTCTGCAGCAAGCGCCTGTATCATATGCATATAGTGACAGTTTAACCATCTCTTTGCCAACCTAGAAGCCTTTTATTTCATTCTCTTGCCATATTACCTTGGCAAGTACTTCAATACAATATCAAATAGAAGTGGTGACAGTGGGCATCTTTCTTCCCTGTTCTCAAAGAAAATGCTTTTAATCTTTCTCCATTGAAAAGTATATTGGCTCTTGGTTTTGCATATATACTTTTGACTATGTTGAGGAAATTCGCTTCTATTCCAATTTTGCCAAGTTTCTTAATCAGGAAAGGGTGTTGGATTTTGTCAAATGCCTTTTCTGCATCAATTGCTAGGATCATAAGGTTCTTGTTATTTGTTTTGTTAATGTGAATTAGGTTGATTGTTTTTCTCATGCTTAACCATCCTTGCATACCTGTTATGAATTTCCCTTGGTCATGATGAATTATTATTTTTTTAATGTGCTTTTGGATTCTATTGGCTAGGATTTTGTTAGCCACCTGGTCCAGGACTTTCAATGACTTGTCAATTTTATTGACCCTTTTGAAAAACCATCTTCTGGCCTTATTGATGGTTTTTCTGTTTTCTATCTCATTGATTTCAGCTCTTGTTCTTATAATTTCCTTTCTTCGAGAGACTGTTGGGTAAGTTTGTTCTTTCTTTCTATTTGATGAAGCTGTTGAGTTAAAGCATTACTTTTGCTTCTTTCTTCATTCTTTATGTCTTTGCCTGTTGCTCTAAACCATCCCTTGAGGACTGCCTTAGCTGCATCTCATAGGTTTTGGTTGTTGTTGTT
>NW_006399768.1:22863773-22865957 GCF_000299155.1 Elephantulus edwardii | reverse complement strand
GACTGCCTCCTGGTCCAAGTATAAGTTTCGCATTAGAACGATCAAGTGTTCTGGGATTCCCATTCTTCTCAGAGAGAACGACGGTAGGTTTTGGTACATTGTATTTTCATTATCATTTGTTTGGAGGAATTTAAAAATTTCATTCTTTATTTCTTCTATAACCAAATTGTGTTCTAGCAGGGTGTTATTTACCTTCCACGTTGGTGGCATTGTAAGTTCTAACCTCTTATGGTTAATATCTAGTTTTATGGCATTGTGGTCTAAGGAGATATTTTGTAATACATCCACAAGATTGACTTGTCTGATTGTGTAGTTTAGGTCTTCTGCATCTTTGTTAAGTTTCTTCCACTACTGTTGTGTTGTCTATTTCTTTCTTTAATTCTGTTATCAGTATTATGTATTTAGTAAGTCTACAATTTGGGGCATAGATATTAACCAATACTATGTATTCTTGAGCTACTGTGACTTTAATCATAATACAGTGCCTTTCTATATCTTTTATAGTGATTTTTATTCTGAAGTCGATTTTATCAGAGATTAGTATTGCCACTCTTGCTTTTCTGTGGATGCCATTTGCTTGGTATATTTTTTTTCAGCCTTTAATATTGAGTCCATCTTTCTCATTGTTTATTAGATATGTCTCTTGTAGACAGTATATTGATTTGGGTTTTTATCCATTATCCTACTCTTTTCCCTTGATTGATGCATTTAGTCCATTCGTATTAAGTGTGACTATTGACAGGCTAGGTTTTATTGTTGCCATTTTCTTTATTGTTGTTTCTTGTTACTATGGTTCCTCCACTTGCCTTTGGTGTGAAGGACTTCTCTTAAAAGTTCTTGTAGATTTGGTCTTGTCTTCACAAATTCCTTAAGTTCTTTCTTTTCTTACTTAAATTTGTTCTTCAGTTCCTTCAGCTTAAGTAATGCCAAATGAATTCATCCCTTTTGATTTTCAAGTCCCAGCTCTGTGCACTTTTCATAGTTTGTTTTTGTTGGGTTTTTTTTCCTTTCTCAGCTACCCTTTGAAATCTTCTGTTGCTTGACTTCTTGATTTTTCCCTTTGCTTTGGCTTCTCAGATGCTCTAGTGCAATATTCAGAGTCTCTTCTGACATCCACCATGGCACATTTCTTTGTAATGATCCTTTGTCTTTGTAATGATCTTATAGATTCTTGATGGATGATATTTTTTTTAAATATATGATATCTTGCCACAGTTCATTTGGTCTTCATTCGTTAATGTTCAAGGCGTCAGATCTGTTCCTGGGATGGTTTTTCAAGTGGGATAGACTCAATGCAAAACGTGGTTCTTGTGGATTTGTTTTCATTTTCTTTAGCTTCAGTTTGAACTTCATATGTGTCATTAATAGTCTGTGCTTCAGTCAACCTGGCCTAGTTATCACAGCTGACAATGAGCTTCTCTGATTCTTTCCACAGATATAATAATCAGTCTGATTCTTGCATAGATCATCAGGTGAAGCCTATGTGTATAGTTGCCATTTGTGTTTCTTATAAAAGGTATTTGCAATGAATAAATCATTGTACAAAATTCTATTATTCTATTTCCAGTCTAATTTCTGTCACCAAGTCCATGTTTTCTGACCACTGATCCTTCTTCCCTGTTCCCAACTTTTGCATTTCAGTCACCCCTTATTATTAATGCATTTGGTAGCATATTCAATCAATTCCTGACTGCAAAAGATAGTGGAAATCCTGTACTTCCTTCTCTTTAGCTCTGATTGTCGGTGCATATATTTTGAATGGTAATTGTATTAACAGATCTTCCTTGTATATGTATGGATATTATCCTGTTGCTCACAACACTATTTAAAAATCAATGTGGTCCTGTTTTTCTCTTACCTTTTAATTTCCAGCGTAATAAATCATGATTGTCTGATTCAAAATGTACCAAGCCAATCCATTTCATTTCACCAATGCCTACAATATCATTTTTATATGTTCCATTTCTTCCTTAACTGTCATACTTTTTACATTACATGTTCCAATCACTAATATCGGTTTGTAACTGTTCTTCATCCTTTGTGCTTCCCAAAACAAGGGATCAGCCTCAGGTGCCATATGTATTAGTCTAATCTAAGAGTGCTATATAGTACATGGGATTGTCAAAGTCCTGTTATTTGAGAAGTGAATGGCCAATTCTTCTCTTTGTTGTTGTTGTTGTTGTT
>NW_006399768.1:22807640-22863137 GCF_000299155.1 Elephantulus edwardii | reverse complement strand
TCTTCAGTACTTTGGAGAGGTCCCTACCAGCAGACTTTACCATCACAATACATCTTCATTTTCTGGCGGCTGGTGCCAAGAGTGTTGACTGCGGAGCCAAGCTGACTAACCTGTGAACAATCTCAATCTCTTCACCATCCATCCTGATGCTGCCAATTGGTCCAGTGGTGAGAATCTTTGTCTTCTTGATATGAGCCTCACTCCATATTGAAGGCTGCAGTCCTTGACCCTCTGCAGCAAGCGCTTCAAGTCCTCCTCAGTTTCAGCAAGCAGGGTTTGTGTCATCTGCATGACAGATCTTCCACCAATCCTGGTGCCACATTTTTCCTCATAGAGCCCAGCCATCTATCTTAACTTGGATACTCAGCTTTAGAAGAATATCTGACATACAAGCATTTTGCTTCAAAGAGCAAATGAAAGACCCTTCCCCATTAAAAAGCTAACAGATTTGGTGTTGGTCCACACACCTTCAGTGCATGATACATGTTCCAATCCCCTGGCCTGCCCTGCCAGCATTCTGATCCATTCCCTCTTCTCAACCCTCCAGCATGCCTCTCCTCCTCCCGCTAACCAACTCTGATATCACAGATCAGGCCCCTGGCAGCCTTTTTCCAATGATTTCCTCTCCATTCCACTGTGAATGTTGGTACTCTGGGTAGGCCCCAGCATCACAGTCATATTCCATGGCATCTTCCACAAAATTCCTCAAAGAATCAGCATGGAGTTCCAGGAATTTCTTTCCCAACTCTCTTTCCTGTCTTCCAGATGAACTTCTTTGCCTGAGCTCACAACATCGTCCTGAGCATTCTGATCATTGACAGCTGAGTATTGCTGAGTTTTTCCTTCTTATACATCTTCCAAAAGGTATTAGCTGAGACGCACTTATTTTTTTTTTTAGATAATTTTTATTTATTTATTTATTCTTTTTATGTGTGTACCGTCAAATTGGATCTGACTGGTACAGGAGGCAATTGTTCCTCCTTCTTCAGCAGAGCATCTGGTGTATTTGAACCGCACACCTCTGGGATTGCAATGCAGTTTCCTGCCACTAGGCCACCAGAGCTCGCCATGAGACGCATTTCTAAGTAGTTACTTGTATGGAATTCATCAAAGATCTGTCAGGAGGGAGGTGGAACCACCTAGTGATGTGGATGGCATTAAAATTCAGCACTGCTATTTTTCTTATTTTCCAGTGCTTTGGATGGTAACTAAAGCTTATTCCATTTCTGAAGCCCAGAGAAAAGGAGCCTCTGGTCAGTTTCTGACAGACCAGAGAAGTTAAAAGTTAAAAGAATGCTATTTCAGGCTATGGAAACATATGTGTCTGTATCTAACTAAAAAAGATTAGACCTTTTTTTAAAAAAACATAGTTCCACCTGTTTCTTCAAGCATGAGTATCGTTCGAGTTTCTACCAGTTGTAGAATTCCTGTTGGAATGGAATTTGGAAAGTGACCTCTTCACCTATCCTTTTCTCCTCCCTGTGTTGGAGGCCTCTCTGGAAGCTTGTGGTCTTAGCTATTACAGACACTACTTATTACCTCTACAAGAACTCTTCTCCCACCCTCCTCCCTAAGCAGCCAAGCTTTCCTCCATACTTCCTTCTCTTTCAACCAAATAGCGTAGCATATTTCAGAGCTTAATAGTGCCTGTGAACTTCTGATTTCTGTCCCTTAGGCCACTTTTTATCCACTTACTGTTTGAGTTAGCTTACCAGTTACACCAATGTCTCCCATGACTGGGCAGTACTTTGTTCTGTTATGCATATGGGTGTCATGTGTTGGAAGCTATTCAACAACTAACATGGATTTGTTGTATTAAAATATATTCATGCAGTTCATTCATTATAAATATTATTTACTAAAGGATATTGTGAAACTATCTTTAAGGCCATTGCCATGTACCAGGAAATGGCCCCTGTCTTGGATAAACCTAAAATTAAGTGGAAACAATTAAATATTTGTTGAAATAAATATAACTATAAATCAGAATAAAACAGGCACAGAGGAAGCAGCACTCATTTCTGGCGGTGTTTAGTGAGAGGGAGGGTGACTGAAGTGATGGCATTTACTCTGCCATTCCTGAGCCCTTTGGTTTGAAGGCAGAGGAAGTCATTTAAATCCAAGATGAGAAATGATGGAGCCTGAGAACCAAGTTAGCCACACCAGTTCAAGGATTTGATAGGCGCTACGGGAATTAGCTCTTGGGAATTGGCAGGACTGACTAAACGTGGAGGATCAGAGGGAAGGAGAGAATTCAAGTTAGACTTAGGTAAGATTAATGGCTTAAAGTGTCTATAAAGTGGGTCCAAGATCACCAATTTAAGTGTATGAGAAATAGTGCCTTCTTTATTTTGTTTAAACAAACCTAAACCTGATTCAGAGCTCTAGTGCCCTAGTGGTAAGGAGCTGCGCTGCTAACCCAAAGGCACACAGTTCAAATCCACTGTCTGCTCCACGGATCAAAGCGGGGGGGAAGATGGACGATCTCTTCTGGTATGATTTTATACCCTCTAGAGATCCACTGAAGGTCAGCTATGAGTAGGTTCTGACATGACAGCACAAAATGCAACAAGAAATTAATTCACTATTGGGTTAGATTGAAATGGGCTGTTAATGGTCATTTAAAAATAGATACTCACATCATCTACTATAATGGGAATGATAATTTGAAGAGAAACAGCATCACATTCGTTGTGATGGATTGTTAGATAGAATCCTTCAAGATCTGTCCCAAAATACGATGTTGTCAATGACAGGAAATATCCATTGACCTACAAGGAAGACTATTTTAATATGACCGTGATTCACATTTTTGCATCACCACTAATGCCAAGATGAAGCAATGAATATTTTTACCAACTTCTGCAGTCTGAAACTGATAAAATATACAACAACAATAACAAAAATATGTATTTTTTAGTAAGATTGAGTACCTTGTCTGAGGCCACCTAGCTGGGAACTGAGTAAGTGAGGACTAGACCCCAGCCTTCCATCTCCCTCACTGCTTGCTTTCACCACCCTGCCTCCCCAGTGAGTTGAGCAAGAGGCTGAGGAGACAATGGCTGGTCTGTGTCTCTGCAGCACGCCCATTGTCTGACTTTGCTACAGTGGCCAGATTCAGTCAAGCAGGGAGCAGAACGTACATTTCCCAAATGTCTGTAGCGTTTCGTACCAGGTCTGTGCTAGGCAATTTCCATTAATCTTTATAAAACCCTCCAAAATAAGTGCATTTTCTTTAAGGGTGACAAAACCAAAGCCTTAAGATATTCTATTACTCATTCAAAATCATAGAGCCAATATGTCCTTAAGTCTGTTGAGCTGTCTCTAACTCATGGTGACCCTCTGTACAGCAGAGCAAAACCCTTGCTTGATCCTGTCCCATCCTTGTAATCTCTGCCCTGCTTACTTTTTTTCATTGCTGCAATGACTGTGTCAATCTATTTCTTTGAAGAATCTTCCTCCTTTTTGCTCATCAAGCAAGATGTCTTTTTCCCATGCTCTTCCCAAGACATAGTGTTACTTATCCTTTCTTGCTTCCAAAGAAGCAGTTCTAAGATGCCATCCTGATCAAAGAAGCAATTCTGAGGAAGATGCCATCCTGACAATTCATCTCTAAATGTGTATATCTCAGACAATGATCTTGTCCCTGTATTTTGTCGATAACATATGTCTGTACACAGATACTCAGATACAAAGATAGTGTATGAATCTCTGTCTTTCCAGGCTTCTTCCTGATTAAGCAACCTTGTGGATAACTACTTTCTAAACTCTCTCTTGTTTGTCTCAATGGACAATGGGAACGATAAGTGCTTCTGGGTTTGAGTATGAAAGAGAGGATTCAGACACTTAGCTCTGTATCTCAAATGGTTCAGGCTATAAAGTTGTAAGAAATGGGTGTAAACAGATCTCTTTTGCTAGTCACATGTGGGATGTTGACTTAGACTGACAAGATGCAGCTCTGGACTATTAGTTGCCTTTCATTCCACTTGATTATAGGGATTTGAAATGAGCCCTGGTGGAAAAATGGTTAAATGCTCTGCCATTAGCCAAAAGGTTGACACCTCAAACCCACCAGCTGTTCCTGGGGAAAGATGTGGAAATTTGTTTCTATAAAGATTTATAGCCTTAGAAACCCTATGGGACAGTTCTGTTCTTCTGTACAGGTTCACTATGAATCAGAATTAGTAGCACTGCTTTATCTCTTTTTAATAGCTTTCTTGCCATCCCATCCCACTTCTAAGATGAAGGGAATTCCTGCTGCCAATCTGTTAAGGGTGGTAGATACCTTTAGTCATCCACCTCAGACGTAGACCTATAGTTCCCCTCACCTTACTTCCCCATTGCTATTCTACATCTGGCCCAGAATAGTTTCTAGAAACCAATAGTTTCTAGGAAACAGAACTGAGTTGAAATGAAAAATTTTTTGCAAAATTGTCAAATATTCTAAGAGGTAAGTAGGCATTCACTTTAAAAAATTTATATGAGTTAGGTTTTCACTAAATATATAATTTTAGTGATCCAGGGTTCCAGTGGTTTAAACTGACTTCATTCTTACTACCCAGAAGATTTTTGGTTTGGGAATTTAAGCCATTTATAACTGAGAGTCTAGAAAAGTTCTCAGAAACAACAGTTCCCTTGGGCAGAATGCTGTGAGGTAGAAGAGATCTATTTTAGCCCAGTTCCTACTTCTAGGTGACTTATAGTCAGGAGAACACACATTTCTTAATAGATTATAAAAATTTGCCTTTTATTTTAAATTTATATTGCCTCTGCCAAAATAAGAATTTCATTTTTTTTTCAGCATATTTTATATTCTCTCAGTTTATTGCCAGGTCCAACCATTTCTCCCCTCGAAGAGCCTCACAAGAGCCCTCTTTTTACTCAGATTCTTTTGGCCTGGTCACTTCTTGGTATCTTGAAGTGATGTGAGAAAAGGGATGGGATGATGGTAAGAATTCTAATCTGGGTCACAAACAATAGCAACAAACCAGTTACTATCTTGTTGACTCATTTCCCCACATGTGTCCGTGTACAAGTGTGCTCCACAGAGGTTTAAAAATGTAAATTCCTAGGTCTTTCTTCCTAAGAAGCCCAAGGAGTATTCAGGCAAACTTTTGGTTGGGAGTGAAGTCAATAATTATTTTTGCACAATACTCTACTTAAACTTTATAGCTTTAGTCTTTCTAGTGTCCAGGTTTTCGTCTGAAAGGTGACAAGGTACATATTTTTGGGTTTGGGGTAGTATTTTTGTTTGATTGATTAACAAACCAGTTTATTTCTCACAGTTAAGGATTGTAAGAGTCAAAATTCAGGGTGCTGGCTGTAGGGGAAGGCTTTCTCCTTGGGTTGGCTTTGGAGAAAGAACCTTATTTCTTGTTTAATTTCTTTATTCCCTCATCTCTCAAAAAAAAAAATAGATTGATTCAACCCTTTGTGACTCGATTTTCAGACAGACAGTGTTGGTGGACCATGATTCATAGTGACCCTATGAACAACAGTTCTGATCCTTGCCATATCGAGGCAAAGTTACCATCTGTGACACACCTGAGTCACTGTGTCAGGTCCATCTCATGCAGCATCTTCTCACGTACTGGCCTTCCACCGTCCCAAGTGTGGGGCTCTCCTCCAAGGACTAGCCCTTCCTTTCACTGCTCTGTTGGTGTAGCTGATAAGGAGTTGCTCTGCTATCTCAATGGCACACCTCTCTGGTGGTTGAAATCTCCTAGCAGCTTCTCGGGAGAAGAACAGTCTGTCTCCTCCACACATTTCAAAGTATTTGAAACTCACTGGTGGGTCAGCTCTGAGTGGGTTCCTACTCGACAGCAAGGATAGTGTGAGTACTAGCTGTCCCAACCTTCCCATCTCCACTTCTCATTGCTGAGATGCAGAGTTCTGCTTTCAAAAAGAGAGAAAAATGGGCCGAGTTTGAGGTAGGATTTCTGGGCCTAAACAAAGTCAGGCCAGAAATCTCTATTGAAAATCTTATCCTTCACTACCAATTTCCTGTTGAATTCTTTGCTTGACAGAGAGTGGTTTTAGTTGTTCTGCACCATCCAAATATGAGTGAATACCTAATGGACTCAAGCTCCCTCGGTTTCGGTTTCCTCAGAGAAATTCCCACTTAGAGGCGTGGCAGCCACAGAGAGACTACTGACAGAAGAAATTCCCTGGCGTCAACATGACAAACTATTAATTATATCAACTCTAACCCACTTTCCTGGCACAGCCCACCTTGGTCTGCTTTCAGAGCTCCTCAGCTCCACACCTGCCCTGCACAGAGCCTCGTGGCCACGTGGACAACCCAGTGGGTTACAAATGAGAATGGAAGAAAATAAAACTTTAAAAGAACAGCAAATACATTGCTTACTTAACCGCCTTTTCTGCTATTTGCTTTCTGCCAAGCTTTCTAAATGTATTAGCTCTTAAGCTCCAGTGTTCATAGGGCCAGAATTAAACGTATCCATGGATATAAAGAATCTCTCATATTTTGTAAGGAGGCCTTGGGTGAATGCAAACGCTGCTAACTGAAATGTTGAAGGTTTGAGTCCACTTAGAGGGAAATTGGAAGAAAGACCTGGCAATCTACTTCTAAAAACTCCAGTGAACACAGATCTATTCTGGTGTACATGAGTCATAGCTGCCTTGACAGCAATTGTTTCTTTTAATATCACATCTAAAAAAACCACAAATAGCCCGGTTCCCCTTAAGCCGCAGCCATGAAGGTCAAGCTGTGCAGTTTCAGCGGGTACAAGATCTACCCCGGGCACAGGAGGCGCTACGCCAGGACCGACGGGAAGGTGTTCCAGTTTCTTAATGCAAAATGCGAGTCGGCTTTCCTTTCCAAAAGGAATCCACGGCAGATAAATTGGACTGTCCTCTATAGAAGGAAGCACAAAAAGGGCCAGTCGGAAAAAATTAAAAAGAAAAGAACCCGCTGAGCAGTCAAATTCCAAAGGGCCATCACTGGTGCATCTCTTGCTGATGTAATGGCCAAGAGGAATCAAAAGCCTGAAGTTAGAAAGGCTCAACGAGAACAGGCTATCAGGGCTGCCAAGGAAGCAAAAAAGGCTAAACAAGCACCTAAAAAGGCTGCAATGGCTGCTACTAAGGCTCCCACAAAAGCAGTGCCTAAACAAAAAGTTGTGAAGCCTGTGAAAGTTTCTGCTCCCCGAGTTGGTGGAAAACGCTAAGTGGGCACATAAGGCTTAAATAAAGATTCCGTTATAACTCTAAAAAAACCCAAAAAACAAACAAACAAACAAAACCACAAATAACTATCATTTGATTTGGGGATTATTAACGAAAGGTAGCAGAGTAGGGAGTTGCACGCTGGCAGTTGGAATCCACCAGCATCTTCAAGGGAGAAAGATGAGCAGTCTTCTCTCTTGCAGTTTACTACCCCTGAAAAACCCACTGGAGGCTCAGTTATGAATCCGCTCCCACTTGATGGCAGTAAGTCCAAATTTTAAAGATGTCATTATTTTGAATAAGAATGGCCGAATTAATGGGCATTAATTTTCCCAATTTTTTTCCCTCTCTCTAGTTTGAATTTCAATGTCAAGAAGACAAAGATTCTCACCATTGGACCAATTGACAGCATCAGGATGGATGGTGAAGAGATTGAGATTGTACATAGCTTTAGTTTGCTTGGCTCCATAGTCAACAGTCTTGGCACCAGCAGCCAGGAAATTAAAAGGTGCATTGCCATGGGAAAGTCTGCTGTTAGGGACCTCTCCAAAGTACTGAAGAGCAATGGTATCTCTTTGGAGACTAAGGTGTGTCTGATACAGGCCATGGTCTTCGCAATCACCTGTTATGCATCAGAGAGTTGGACAATGACCAAGGAGGACAGAAGAATTGATGCCTTTGAGCTGCAGTGCTGGAGAAGAGTATTGAGAATACCATGGACTGCTAGAAAACAAATAGATTTGTCCTGGAGAGGGTTAAACCGGGTGACTCCTTGGAGGCAAGGATTCTGAGGCTCCGTCTAACTTACTTTGGACATGCTGTGAGGAGAGACCGGTCCTTAGAGAGGGACATCATGCTTGGGAGGGTGGAGGGATGGCGCAGGAGAGGAAGGCCCTCTATGAGGTGGATTGATTCAGTGACTGGGATAATTGGGATGGGAGTGTCAGAGACAGTGCGATTGGCACAGGACAGAGTGGAGTTTAGGGCTATTGTACATAGGGTCACTATGAGTCGCAGGCGACTTGACGGCACATAACAACAACAACAACAAAAAAAAAGTTTAAATTTCCTTAACTTTTCAAACATTCAGAATTTTATTTATTCGTTTTCAGACATGCTTTTATTTCTGAGCGCCTTTTGTCTCTAAGGAGAGATGACCAACTGTCCCACTGAAGGGATCTCTAGCTGCCATCAGTAGATCAGAATGACAGGACCAAGGCACAACCCCACTGGAAACTTACTGTTGTTAGTTTCCTCACACCCACATCTCCTCCCCAATTTTTAGATAACATTAAAATAGAACCAAGGCCATAGAGTTGGAACCAATTCCTAGCTGGCATTTTCAAATGCTGTAAATCACACAGGAGATGACTGACCAGCTTTCTAAGTCCACTTAGCTGTGCACCTATTGTTCTGGACTATTGTCATACAAATAATGCCTGATCTTATGTTTGTTTTAAATAGTTCTTTCTTTCATCTATTCCAATACAATCTTCATTATTTATCCCCTCTTTTCTCAATTTCCTCCAAATCCCCAAATCAGTCCTGCAGTGGTATTATGTAGTATTTTTCCTTTTGTGACTGAAATATTTCACTCAGCATAATGTTCTCCAAGGTGACCCATGTTGTGTAATATTTTATTAGTTCTTTGTTTTTCAGTGCTGCATAGTATTCCATTGTGAGAATGTACCATAGTTTATTCATTCATTTGTTTAGGTCACTTGCGTTGCTTCCATCTCTTTGCTATTGTGAATAACAGTAATAAATATGAGTGTGCATATATCTGTTTGGGGTGGCAGCTCTGGTTTCCTTAGGGTATATTCCCAATAGTGGAGTTGCTGGGTTAAATGGTATTTCTATTTCCAACTCTTTGAGAAAGTGCCATACCACCTTCCATAGTGGTTGAACCATTTTACACTCCCACCCACCCGCAATGAATAAGCATTCCAATCTCTACATCTCACCAGCATTTGTTGTTTGCTGCTCTGTTGAACTTGCTATTGTTAGTGGAGTGAGATGATATCTCATAATTGTTTTGATTTGCATGTTTCTGAGAGCTAGGGATTTTAAACATTTCTTCATGTGTTTGTTTCCCAGCTGAATGTCTTCTTTGGTGAAGTTTCTATTTACCTCCTGTGCCCATTTTGTGATTGAATTGTTTACCTTTTCCTTGAGGAGGTGTTGTAGTATTCTCTAAATGTTAGAAATGAGTCCCTGATCGGAGATAAGGCATTACCAAATATTTTTTCCCCAGTCTGGAGGTTTCCTTTTTATCATGTTGAAGTTTTTTGTTATGCAATGGGATTTCATTCTTAGAAGAAGGTCACATTCATCCATTTTATTCTCTCCTTATTGTAGGTTTTCCTGGATGCTTGGCAGACTGTTCATAGTGTGGGTTAGGGCTTCTAGAGTTCTTCCAAGATTTTCTCTGATGAAGTTTATCGTCCTTGGTTTTCCTCCTAGGTCCGATCACTTTGAATTGGATTTAATAAAGACACATCCTTGTCTTTAGGAGAACCTAATTACACTTCCTACAAGACAGACTTGTTTGTTTGTTGTCAGTCTATGGGATATTCATTTCTCTTCCTTATGATCAATTTAAAAGCATTGATTCTTCCTCTTGTCATCTTTATTCATTGTATAAGTTTTCAGATGTGTAGGAAGTAGCTGAAAAGACCAAGACGTAGGCCAGGTATGCCTTAGTCTTTAAACTGACATCATTGCTTCTTAGCAAGTTGGAGAAGTCCTTGACAGTAGATTGTCCTAATGCAATGCCTTTTAATTTCCTGGCTGTTAGTGTTAAGCGTGTTGATTTTGTGTCCAAGCAAGATGAAATAATTCATAATTTCTGTTCATCTCCATGGCCAATAATAGGAAGTCATGATTAATGTCCTAGTGGTGAAAATTGTGTTTTCTTGATGTTGAGATGTAACCCATGTCTTTGATCTTCTGCAGCAAGCATATCAATTATTCCTCACTTTCAGCAAACATAGTGTGTCATCTGTATAACACATGTTATGGAATCTTCCTTCCTCCAATCTTGATGTCACATTCTTCTTCATATAGTTCAGCTTATAAAATGATTAAATAGGTATGTCCAGGGAGGGAGCACTCCAATTAGCCCAGCTTGGAATAGGAGTCCACCCTTCGCCCACTCAGTATTTTGAGAGGTCATATAAACTCCTGAATGACCACATCTGGGATGGAGGGGGAGGAAGTCCCCATTAAGTAGGCAGAGCTCCTCCCCAAATGAGAAAGAGGAGATGGGAGGCCATGGCAGTGATCATTACCAACTGAAATAAAATTGCTTACCTTAGCCAAAAGAGAAAGAGGAGAAAAAGAAAAAGTGAGGTCAGGGATAAAATAGAATAAAAAGTAAATCAATAAAGTAAAAAATTAAGAATCAAAAAAAAATCCCTGAAAAGAAAGTGAGCTAAAACAAGAATTAGTGTGGAAATAATGAGGGTTTGAAAACACAGGTGAAGAGACTTCAAATGAGTAAGCAAGGATGATCCCGTGGGTTGATTAAGCCAACCGGGTTACGCGAGTTTATCCTGAGGCAAGGCTATATTACCCCACTGGCCTTGCACCCTTCAGCCCTTATTTTTAGCATATTAATAATTTTCATAGGCAGCTCTAAAAACCTGGGGCCCCTTCAAATCATGATATGTGAAGGAAAAATTGAAGATAGGCACAGAGTGGTTGACCATCTTTCCACCAGTAGAGGGCAGTGCCGAGCCAGGCATGGTACTGATCTGAGGGATGCCACTGTGCTATTCTCAACCATACTCTGGTCGGTTTCTACCTTTAAGATTCCCCTCACTACAAACCTTCCAGCATCCCTGGTCCTGAGCAAGACAGCTGTGTGAAGATGTTTCTTTTCTTTTCCTTGAAAAATATTTACCACAGAAGAAAACGCACACTGCAAACCCAGTGCCATCTAAACGGCTCTGTTCTAACTCACAGTGGACCCCGTCAGTTTTTGAGCTGGTAAACATTCACAGGACGCTGTGGTCTTTCTTCTGCAACAAATGTCCTCACTTTCAGTACGAAAGATTGTGTCATATGCATAAGGCTGGTAGTTGAGTCTTCCTCTAATCTTGATGTCACATTATAGTTCTGCTTCTTGAATGATTTGTCCAGCATATCATTTTAATGAGTAGCAACAAATATGGTTTGCATCTCAACATGAAATAGACGAAAATTTTCACCAATAGATTGATAACTACATCATGGTCGACGGAGAAGAGATTGAAATCGTTAACAATTTCATCTTACTTGGGTCCACAATGAACACTCCTGGTAATAGAAGTCAGGAGATCAGGAGATATATTGCATTACAGAAGTCTGCCATCAGATTGAAGATTAAGGTGTACCTGACTCAGAACATGATTTTTGTAATTACTTGCTTTGCACTTAAAATCTGAGGATGACAGAAGAATTGATGCCTTTGAGCTGTGGTATTGGAGTAGAGCAGTGAATATCCCATGAATTGACCAAAGAACATACAAATAAGTCCTGAAGAAGGTGCAACCGAAATATTTCTTGGAAGCAAGGATATCAATGCTGCATCTCACACACTTAGAACATGTTGCTGTTGTTGTTAGTTGCTTTCCAGTCGAATAAAACTCATAGTGACCCAATGAACTATCAACATGAACACTGTCCTGTCCTGTGCCATCCTCACAATCTCTGACACACTCAAGCCCATTCAGAAGTCTTCCTCTCCTTTGCCTCCCCTCCACCTTTCCAAGCATGTAGTCTCTCTCCAACAAGTAAACTTTCCTAGCAACATGACCAAAGTATGTGAGACGAAGCTTTATCTTTGCCTCCGAAGAGAACTCCATCTGTACCTTCTTTAGGACGTATTTGTTCATTCTTTTGGCAGTCCATGGGATTTTAGCACTCTTCTCCAACACCACAACTCAAACTCAGTTCTTCTGCCATCCTTATTCATTGTCCACCTCTCAAATGCATAGCTCTCAAATGATCGGAAAGACCATGGCCTGAATCAGATGCACCTTACTCTTCAAAATGATATCGTTGATCCTCGATTTTTTAGAGAAGTCTGTAACTGCAGATTTTCCAAATATGTATCCTGATTTCCTGACTGCTTATACCAAGTATGTTAATTGTGGATCCATGTAAGATGAAGTTGACATTTTCAACCTCTTCTCCATCCATCTTGATGTTGCCTATCTGTTCAGTGGCAAGAATCTTTGTTTTCTTGACATTGAGATGCAATTCATATCAAAGGCTGCATTCCTTGAACTTCTGTAACAAGTGCCTCAAGTCCGCCTTACATTAAGCAGGCAAGGTTGTATCGTCTGCATAACATAAGTAGATGATGGGAGTTTCCCTCCCATACTGATACATTCCTCTTCTACTTTTAGATAAATTGCATGAGATCCTATAACTAATGATTGCCAGAGAGAGGATTTAAACCAGTGTATGCTGGGTTTTGAAACGTGTGCACTGGGCCATATGCTCTTCGCTGCACTGTTTTTTTCTGTCAACTCTCTACCTGAGGTTTCTATTTTTAACTCCATACCCTTGTTGAAACTTCCTACCTGAAGTTTCTATTTTTAACTCCATATACTTGTCTGTTCCAGTGGTGTCTGCGGCTTGGACTGGGAAGCTATCAGTATATAAAAAATATACTTCTCCCACAAAAAAAAAAATATACTTCTTACACCTAGCGAAGTGATGAATTGCTCTTTTTTTGGTTACTATTTCACCCCAAAGGCAAATTATCTTTCAACACATTTTATGTATGCTAAGAGCGCTCAAGGAGAATTATACACACAAATCATCAGGCGAATCACAGTGTCAACTTTACACATTGCCTGTTTATGTGCTGATCACTGGTGATAATTGATCATAGGATATAAGCTGTGGCTACAATGATGACACTAAGTATATTTTCCCTTCCTGTGACTTTGGGGATCTGGTCTGACTTCTTTAGGGTTACACCTGGCCCAAGACAGTGAACTTAGATAGGGTAAGACCAGGAAGCATCATACTTCACATATTCTCATATGCCAAACTTAACCACCTGACAAAACTTAGTTTTCTCCTGCATGTTTCTTAATCAAAGAGTACAAATTACAAAAAGAAAAAGAGGTTAGAAATGGAATGCTGGGGTGTTTAGGTCCATTGTTTGGTCATGCTAAGTTGAGTATCAATGTTGATAATTAACTCACACTCCTGAACAGCTGACTCTAATGGTTCCTTATTAATTCCCAGTTAATGGTTGATCCAATACTTTTTTGATATATGGTTTTGAGAGAGCTCTGGTGGCCTAGAGGGTAAGGAGTTGCACTACCACCCCTAAGGCAAACTGTTTGAATCCATCAGCTCCTCCATGAAAGAAAGAAGGGTCATTTCCTCCCTTACAATCTATTAGCCTTTGAACACTTACTGAGGGGTCAGCTATAAGTTGACTATGACTCCACAGCAATGAATTAATATCTTCCTTTATAAATTATCCATTGGTGCACACCTATGTTTATCACGGCTTTGTTCACAGTAGCAAAGAGTCGGAAACAACATAAGTGCCCATCAACAAATGAATGGATAGAGAAACTCTGGTATATTCACACAATGGAATACTACGCTGCACTGAAAAACAAAGAACTCATGCAATATTATTCAAAATGGGTGACCCTGAAGGACATTATGCTGAGCGAAATATCTCAGTCACAAAAGGACAGATACTGCATAGTGCCACTGTTGTAAAATGGGACTGACATCAAGGTTGGGGGGGAGACTGAGAAAGAAGGGATAAATAATGTATACTGCATTGAAACAGATGAGGGAGAGAACTGTTTAAAAGGGATATGTGATTAGGTATTATTGTCATGACAGGAGTCCAGAATGAAGGCTGCATAGTGGAGTGAACTTGGGGGGAGGGATTGTATAACAATGAAATAATTTTTCTTTTACTTTTCAAAGAGAAGAGCAAATTGAGGGGAGGGAGAAAAGTGCAACAATGAATGAATGGAAATCTCAAGTCTTTGTAAACTTTCATTAAAATTAATAATAATTAGAAAAAAGAAAAAATAACTGGGAAAAAATAAATTATCCATGATTCACCTCCTTCTAGGAGTATAGAGATAATTGAAAACCTGAATTGGAGAAGAGATTTAGTGAACTGAATTCTCCCTGGTAGGGGATCTGTGGAAGGACAGGTAGCCTCTACTTCTATCCTGGTTGATTTCTTGGGGGCGGGGGGGTGGGGGAAGGAAGTTATTTACAAAAGAAAATAAAAGATAAAAAATACATCACCCATTCCCATGTTCTGGGTCACACTCAACCCTATTGTTGAAGTCACTGTATCAGTTAATCTCCTTTAGAGTTTTCCTCTTCTTTGCTGACCTATCTTTCCCAGTATGATGTCTTTTTCCAAGGACCAGCCTTTCCTCACAATGTACCCAAAGAATACGAGGTGGAGGTTTCACCAGCCCTGCCTCTAAGTCACAGCTTGATTGCGCTTCCTCCAAGATACACTTGTTTCTCCTTTTGGCAGTCCATGGGATATTCAGTACTCCTCTCTAATACCACAGTTCAAAGATATCAAAATCACATCTCAGTTCTTCTTTTGTCTTCCTTATTCATTGTCCATCTTTCAGATGCATAGGAATCAATTAAAATGACAGCAAGTTGAATTGGGTCAGGTACACCTTAAGTCTGATATCTTTGTGTAAAGTGGGGCTGACTGTAAAGAGATCTTTGACAACATATTTTCCCAATGCAACACAATTTTTAATTGATATTTTAATGAAAGTTTATAAAGAACTTGGGTTTCCAATCGTTTGTTGTTGCACATTTTCCTCCATGCTCCCCTACCCCCCCCCCCCCGTTGCTTTTTCTTGGGAAAAAAAGTTATTGCATTGTTATAGTTATACAGTGTTCCTCCACCTCCACCCTCACCCCAGACCACTTTACTATGCAGCTCTTATTCTGGACTCTTGCCATGCCAATAATACCTAATCATATATTCCTCTTCTATAGTTCTCTCCCTTGTCTGTTTCAAGGCCATGCAGATTATTTATCCCCTCTTTTCTTTGTTGACTGTGGCCACCTTGGCTGTTGATGATTGTGAATTCAAGTAAAATGAAATGGTTGACAACTTTAATGCTTGCTTCATCTATCATGATGTTGTCTATTGGTACAATGTTGAGAATGTTTGTTTTCTTCATAGTGAAGGCTATAATATTTTATATTCTCAAAGAAAGGCTGCAAGTCCCCCTCATTTTCAGAAGCAAAGTCATGTCATCTCCATAATGCAGGTAACGCCTCTCAGTTATAGAGGCACCAAGGGAAAAAACCAAACCCGTTGCCATCAAGTAAATTCCCACTCATGTGACCTTACATCATACTTTCTAGACTGTAAATCATAATGGGAGCAGACTGTTTCGTTGTCCTCCAGCTGATAAATTCAAACCAGAAATCCACTCTGTTAACAGACCAGCAAGTAATGCACTATGCCACAAGGCTCCTTTAGAGAAATCTAAGTGCTGCAATTAAGGATAGTTCCCTTCCAAACATATACCATCGTTTGAGAGGCACCTAAGCACACTTAGTAAAATTTGAGTGTGTCTCAAAAGAGGCCTCATCTTACATATAATAATTAATTCAGTTATTCTCTTACTTTACACACAAATGTTGTTGTTGTTAAGTGCTGTTCAGTTGAGTACGACTCATGGTGACCCTATGAACAAAAGACCTGAACCCTGTTCTATAACTATCATCGTTTCTCTGACATTCATAAAGTTTCCAAAGCTATGTTGTTTAGGAAGTGGATGCCAATCCTGCTTCCAAGCTTGTCTTAATTTGGGAGCTACCAAACACTGTCCATCATGGGTAACCCAGCATTATGGCATTTGACACACCTGTGGTACAGCGTTCAGTATCATAGCAATCTCAGTACAGCAAATTGACAGACCAGTGCTGTACCACTTAGAGAAATGTTCTTCTCAAACGCAATTAACAGCAGGCTCGCCCCGCCCCGTCCTGATTGACTAAACGAGTAGCTTCTAGCCCACAGATGATTGTTAGCTAAATCCAGTAAATGCAGGCAAGTAATCACCTCACACACAATTGTGAACGAAATAAAAACCCACCAGTTTATACCCGACTTTCAACTAAAACAAGAGAACCTACTACTCTCCAGAATCCAACTGCTTCACACATGAGCCTACAGACTGGAGACTTAGTCAGAGCCCCACTGACTTTTAAATACAAAGCTCTTCCCCCTTCACCCACACCAGGTCCTGATTGATTTAAACAAGAGGCCTCTAGAATTAAATAATATGAAATCAGCTTTCCAAAGATAAAAAGTTTTACATGAAACTCCAAAGTGTACATTTGTGTCCTTATGCAGGAAAATTATTTTGGTTTCTTTATTCTAACTGTATGTGGACAATGCATTCTTTTGAATTCAGTCACCTCTATATATGCAAATGTCTATAATTAAAAAATATCTCCCCTGGTAACATTCTGGGGACTTTTTTGCCACAGTCCCTACCCTTCACACCATAATCAAAGCCTGCTATCTCAGTCCTCTTAAGGTTTGTGACTCAGACACTAAGGGTGACTGTGTCTCACACATTCATCAGTAGTGGTTTTTAAAGATGTGCAAATTGTGAGCCTTTCTTTCCACTTAACCTTGCATGCTCCATTAGAAACCATTTTCCTTAACATACCAAATCCTATTTTTGAAAAATTTAAGATAATGACAATGTGTTTTCCTTACAGAGGTGATCTAAGAAGCCTGTTCCCTTTTGTAAATTAGATACTGAGGACAATTCATTGTTAATTCTTTCAGTGTTCTTGGGTTTCAAATAATTATTTGAAAATTCACTCACTTAAACAGAGTCTCAGTCATCTTTAGATCCCCTCAACACTTGTGAAAAAGTGCTGAGAGAATTCTAGTGGTGAAGTTTGATTTAACAAGCCCAGGCACCCTGGCTCTGAATCCAGTGTATAAAGTTACTTCTTGTAGTCGTGTTGATTTGAGGTGATGTGGGTACATTTAGCTCATGAATGCATCAATTAATTTGAGATTCTTGGGCTTCAGACCTTTGGGAGCCTCCCTCTCCACAGTTGAATCACTTCCAGAGGGAGAGGAAGCCTCGGATTGCCGTCTCTTTTGTTAGTATTGCAGTCTGTCAACAAGGCCTCCTTTAAAAATATTTATGGTAGTGCTTGTACATGACAGCCCCTTACAAGAGAAAAGAGTGTGGCAGGTATGATGGAAATCTGTGTATTTCCCTGTCTTAGAATTAAGCCTAACTTTAAAGGAAAATTCTGTATATGTCTTAGCATAGATAAGCCACTCTGTGACTGAAATGGGCCAGGTGCTGGGACAAGTAGAGGAGGCTGCCGCTCAGCTTTGCACAATGGCTCTGTTCTCTTTCTGTGTAGCTCTAGTAATTTAACTTTAAGGCTTAGCTCTCTCACACAAAAATGATAATATCCATCTAGTAATAAAATGACTGTAACAATGGGATACGATTGAGGACTGGCACAGGATAGGGCAAGGATGTGGCTCATTGAATTGCTATGAGGTGTAGTCAACTCATGTAAATGTATGCATCATAGAACAAAATGGTCCCCTAGACCAACAATCTTCTCATGATCATGTGATCTTTTCACAGTGCCTTGCAAAGGAGGGGACTCACCTTTCCACACTATACTCCGTTGTAATTTTCATCGAGTAATTGTAATTGAGTTTTCATTGGGTCATTTTTGGAAGTAGATTACGTAAGATCTTTCTTCCTATTTTAGAGTTTTGCTATAATCTGTTCACTATGGTTGAGCCTATTGGTATTTTAAATACTAGTGACAAGAGATTCTAACAGCAAAGCAACCTATAAGCCAACACAGTTGTGGTGTTATCTTAAAAGTTAGCTTTTCTAGCTATTATGTTATTCCTCTCTGATCTCCAGCTACCTTAACCGCAGACGCACGAACCTTGCAATTCATCAAGAGCTGTGGGACTGGGATTTGAGGGAGTGCTTCCCACACTGAGCGGCAAGACTTGAGGGAGACTGGAGCAAGACCCTGATTAGAGCAAGACCCCAGTAATGATGGTGGTGGAGAGATTGTGCAGAGCCTGTGACACTGCTGTGCAGAGACTGTGTAACACGCATTTGTGCTGCCCACTCTTAAAGGTTACAGCTAAAGGTTGCTATTCTTGCCTAAAGATTGAAGGAGAAACTTACTTAAAACTTCGCTGAAGCTAAACTTCCTGGATGATTTCCATTGTGTGATATATTTTTTTCTTCTTCTTCAACTTATTTCCTTAATAAACCCCACTATACCACAACTGTGAGTAAAGTCTATGAATCAACAATAAATTGAACCCAGGAAGTGGTGGAAACTGGTGCAGGAGAATGGGGCATGACATGTCCAATCTAGCAGCTGTGTATTTACTACTTATTGATGGGGACAGTTCCCCTTTATGAAGCAGGTAGAAGTCAGACTCATCCATCCCCACATTGCATCGGCTCCTTTTGCAATAGTACAACACAATGACAGTGAGTATGATAGATGTCATTGCTGGTTGTCAATTTTGACTCTTAGTGACCCCATGGGATAGAGTAACACCACATATGCTCAGCTATAATCTTTGCAATTGGCATAATGCATAATATATCGAGCTGCTAACAATAACAAAAACCACAAAAAAAACCCCAAACACCTGCCCCCACCCCCAAAACCCCCCTAGCAATTCAAATACATCTACTAAGGGAGGATGAGAAGATAGTAAATCCTGTAGAAATTTACAGCCATGAAATCCCAACAGAGTATTGCCATAAGTTAGAGTTAACTCAGTGACAGTTTGCTTTTTTCTTTGGAAAAAAAGTTCTTTGATTGTTATACAGTCCACCTCCCACCCTGGACCACTTTACTATGCAGCTCTTATTCTGGACTCTTGTCATGCCAATAATACCTAATCATATATTTCTTTTATACAGTTCTCTCCCCCATCTGTTTAAACGCCATGCACATTATTTATCCTCTTTTCTTAGTTTCCCTCCAACCTCCATATCAGTCCTGTTCTATAACAGTGCCATTATGCAAAGTTGAATGTATTTTTTTTATGGGCTACCTAGGTTGCTATGATGAGGGAGAAAACCCCAAATCCAACAAGCAAATAACATAACCTTCTTCTTTGGTTATTCCTGATGTGGTGGTGGTAGAACTAGTCAGAAAATGCATTTTCTAGTCTTTGACTTGGCCCCTCTGGGGACGTGGTCTCCAGCTGCCTCATTGATCAGCATCTTGTACATATTCAGCTGTGAGATCAGCGTTAGAGAGCAAATCCAACCGTAGAGATGGTGGTGAGGTAGAGCCTGACAGTCCTGGAGGTGGAGCCAGAGTTAAAGGTTTTGCTTATTGAAGGAAGAGCTGACTTAGGACTCCTATGACGCAAAGCTTGCTGGATGATTGAGGGAACCAAAGGATTCTTATACTTGTGTATTTGGACTGAAACTCAACTAAAAAGCTGTCTGAGCTAGATGAGGGACTGTGTTTTGTTGTTTATCTGACTTGGGACTACTAGATTAAACTTGAACTTTCACCGTGTGCTATTTTTTGCCTCCCCTACACTCCCAACTTATTTCTCTAATAAATCCCACAACTTACTGAGAGTGACTGTAATGAAAATCCTGAGTCCATTTGCAATGAACTGGGGACAAAGGAATGAGTAGGAGTAAATGAGGGACAATCCTAACTGGGGATGGGGGAGACATGTACTAGGGGGAGGCTGTGGTGTGTATCTGACCTTGTTGCTATTTATTTGGTATTATGGATGTTATTGATGGAGACATTGTCCCCTTTGTAGAATTAATTGTGGTCAGATTTAGCCTTTTTTTACACTGTTACCATTACCCTTGTATCTTTTATACTGGGTCTCAAAGTGTTTTCAAAATTGTACTTCTGATTTCTCCTTGTTTTTATTTAAAAATTAAAAAAAAATAAAATTGGGAGAGATAAGGAAGAAACAATAGTGCAAACAAACAAATAACGACCAAAAAAGCAACTTTGGTTAAACATAGTTAAGGATCTTGGTGAAGCATGTTTTTATCACGGTGCCAAATGACTCTCACTAAAATTGAGGCAATTTTTGATGCACTTGCCAATGTTTGTGTTATTTTTACTTTAAAGATGTAACAGATTGCTCTAGAATAAATAATTTAAGCTAATGTTTCAAAAGCGTCCAAGTGCTTGCATCTTTCACTTCTGGCGTGTCTTCTGGGACTAAGCTGTGCCCAACCAAACCCACCCTCATTTCTCTAGAATGCTCCACGTGAAACATTAGTTTCTGGCTTCAGTTTACAAAGTTGAATCTATTTTTCCTCATTCTATTCCTCGTGTTATATCCCATCATTGTGCAAGACTGAAGTAATAACTCCAAGAAAGAAAGGAGTAACAAATCCACAACAGACGAGTTTCTGATCTTGTGGGAGAAGAAGTTGGAAAGGCTGCTGTGAATTCCAAGGGATCTACTGATCCATATTTTTACTTAAAAGCCATGAGCAGTAGGCCAAATTCTGCACATAATGTCCTCCTCAATTTAATTTTTTTGTTTTCTTATTATTTTTATTAATTTTAATGAAAATTTACAGAGTTTGGATTTCCATTCATTCATTGTTGCACTTTTCTCCCTGTGCAACCCCCCCCCCAAGTACACTCTTCTCTTTGAAAAGTAAATTAAAAATTCTTTCATTGTTTTACAATCCCTGCCCCCAGGTCCACTCCACTATGTAGCCTTCATTCCGGACCCCTATCATGACAATACCTAATCACATATCTGTTTTAAACAGTTCTCTCCCTCATCTGTTTCAATGCAGAATACATAATTTATCCCATCTTTTTCAGTCTCCCCCCCGAAGCCCAATGTCAGTCCTGTTTTACAACAGTGGCACTATGCACTATTTGTCCCTGTGTGACTGAGAAATTTCACTCAACATAATGTCCTCCAGAGTCACCCATTTTGGATAATATTGCATGAGTTCCTTATTTTTCAGTGCAGCATAGTATTCCATTGTGTGAATAATTTAAAGTAGCTTCAGACATCCCTCCCCATGCCTTTATGTACAACAACAAACAGCAATATGGCATAGTCTGGAAGAGATGTCCATGATAAAGAGAAATCAAAAGCAAATTGTTATACTATTTTTAAACAAAACATCAATGGTTTTTATACTAATTTTAAAAAAACCTACAAAGAGAAAAAAAGAAATGCAACCAGAGCAATGACCTGTCAGTTTTGTGCTCTCACCAATCTAGGTCGTTACTGCGAGGTTCACCAGATGACCGGAAACTACATGTGGGACCCCAACACCAACAAATCATTTGACATCGGTGTCAACAAAGACAGCCTGATGCCTCTCTGGTGGAATGGATCAGAACCTCTGTGGATCACTGTGACCAAGGCCAAGAGGAGGGCCCGCATGTACTACTGGCCAGGTGAGCGCTTTGACATGTGCTTTGCTCTTCTCTTCCTTGAGGAGAAAGGTTTTAGGTCTCCTATTCAGAGACCAAGTGAATTAAAAATGGTTCTTCATTTAACAAATACATATTTTTACTTTGAAATACATCATAACATTGGGTTAGACAAATATGTTATTTCTTACTTTTCTTCTGTTTCAAAATGTCATTGTGTCCTCCAGAAATATGTGGTATACATAATCTATTCTATTAACAGAAATATATGTGGTGTATAAATAATACCATTAATGTTATATATACGTCTATGGTCATGGTTATAATCCCATCTGAGAATGTGTTTTCTTATGTTAGAGTGTTCCTTGGAGGCAAAGATGGCAAAGTTTCGTCTTTCATACTTTGCACATGAAGCTCGGCAAAGATATTTCTTGGAAAGGGACATCGTGTTTGGAAAGATGGAGGGTCAGTGAAGGAGGGGACACAGAATGAAGCCCTGTCCAATCCTGTGTCATACTCAGTCTCTGCTGAGCTTAAGGCCGTCATTGTAGCCAGTGTGTGAATCCATCGCATTGCTGGGGTTTCCTCTTTTTAGCTGGTTCTTCACTTTTACCAAACCTGATGCTTTCTCCAAGAACTAGGCTCCTGATAACGTGCTCAAAGTATGTGAGATGACTTCTCAGCACCTTGTTTCTAAGAAGCAATCTGACTGTTCTTCTTCTAAGACAGATTTTCTTTGTTCTTTTGGGAGCTGATGGCCTATTTAGCAATTTCACAAACACAATTCAAAGATATCAATTCTTCTCTAGTCTGCCGTACTCATTGTCCGCCTCCCACATAGTTATGAAGCAACTGACAATTTCATGACTTGGATCACTTGTACCTTACACGTGATGTCCTTGCTCTTTAGTTCTTTGGCTGCAGACCTATTCATTGCATATATGTTTGATTTCTTGAAGTCTGTTTCCCTATGTGTTGACTGACTTCGAACTTCTCTCAACACTGAAGAGACGATTCAAACAATTTAAACTTTCTGGTAATGCGTTAAGTGAAGTGAGATGATGCATAGTGTGTTGTGCTGATGGCCACGTGAAGGAAGTGGGCCACTAGCAGGAGTGTGGAGGATGCTGAGGAGAAGTGATTACTTATGGAACTGCTGGGGACACTCAAGGCTGTGCCAGCTCTTACAGAAATGAAGAACACAAGCAGTTGGAGACCATGGAGAGCAGATTCACAGGCCTGGTGACAGAGCTGTGGGCACGGTGGGTGCTGTGAAAACTTCTACACAGCAACAACTGGTGTCAACAAAGGACCTTTTAAATGACCAGGCATACTGCTTTAATAAAATACTGGGCAGGAAAAAAATACACAGTGTGGCTCAGCAGAGAGTTTCAGGGGGATTGCAAGAGAGTTCTCTCAGAAGATAACAGGAATCCTTTTTGTAAAGCCATCTCAGTTGAGGAAGCTTTCAAGCAAGGGAAGGCTTTAAAGGACTCCGTTACCTTGAATGGAGACTCAGCTCTTCATACAGAGTTGAACCTTTTATTAAGGAATCAAGAAGGCACACCACACAGACTATTCATGCTTACTGGAGGAGATAAACTCAGGGTTGAACACAAAGTGATGGACTTTAAATCCAAAAGATGTTGCTGCATTTTCAGGTCCTTTCCAGAAGCATTGTGATCGACAAGTATGAGAGCACCCACGTATAGGTTTGAAAGAGGGAATGGATTAGGGACCATCCTAAAACAAATCAAAGTGAATACTGCCTTAACGCCATGAAGATCATCTTGCACAATACCTTGTTGGTTTAACCTTCGTGTCATAGAACACACTCTGAAGAGCATCTTCCCCACAATCTTGAGCCCCCATTCACCTGCTTTGTAGATGATCCCCTGTGGCCAGCCTTTTGCATAGCCATGGGTGCCAATATTCATGGCAAGGTCTGAGAGACTTAGAAGGGAAACAGTCACCATAGTTACTATTCATGACTGCAGTAGGAGATTATTCTTCACCTCATCCAAGAGAATCTAGAACCTTAATTATAAAAAAACCCAACATTTATTTATTTGTCATGGAGCATCTACAAAATCGAAAATAATGTAAAAATTTCAAGGTATAGATCTAAAAACTTGACATTCTGGATTTCCAGCCTACAAAACTGGTTGACCCATCTAATTAGCGTTTGTTTTTGCCTCAGACTCTGTTTTAACTTCTCCAGAATTATGCCAACAACTAGGCCAAGAGGCAAGCCATTTCAGAAGTGGATGCCCCTCCTGTAGACTACCTTAAACTGTCTGATGATTGGGAAATAAAATGCATCTTTCCTGAAAAAAAAATATATTTGTAACTTCTCTGAATCATCTCCTTAGGAAAGAAAAATCTACTCACCTCCTTTGTGGTGTGACAAACCCTGAGATCAGTTACAGTGTCATTTGCCTGAATGACATGTTGTCCTATGGTGTCACTTGTGACTCATAGTGACCCTATATACAATAACTTTGACCAGTCTTAAGATCTCTGACACACATACTTCCATTATCCCAGTTACTGAGTCAATCCATCTCATCAGAGGTCTTCCTCTCTTGTGCTGTCACTCCACCCTACCAAGCATGACGTCCCTATCTATGAACTGGCCACTTCTTGCAAAAAGTCCAAAGTATGTCCAGTGAAACTTCAGAGCCCTCGCCTCCAAGGAGCTGCCTGGTTTCACCCTCTCCAGGGTGAAACTGTTGTTCTCCTAGCAATCCATGAAATGTTCAATATTTTTCTCCAGCATCACGGCTCAAAGATATCAATTTTCATCCTTAGTCATTGTCCAACTTTTTGATACATCACAAGTAATTGCAAAGACCATGACCTGGATCAGGCCCACCTTAGTTTCAAGACTGACATTTTTGCTCTTCAGTATTCTTGAGAGGTCTAGGTGCCATCATATCAGGAGAGAAGAACCTAAAAAAGTCTCCTAGAATTTCTTCCCTGACTAAATGGAGATGAGCTGAATATTTCCCTATATTATTGATGGAAATAAGAATGAATTGTCTTGACACCGTCTCTAGTCTTTCTAAAGTAGTTACAGAAACAAAAACTCTGAGAACAAGTTGTCTCTGAAGGCATTGCTGTGCAGCTCAGTCAGAAATCCTGGCACCCTCCAATCTCACGAGTCAATGGCTGAGTTACTAATGGTCACTCCCATCCATTTCGCCTCCACTGTGGTGCCTTCCAGCAATATCTAATATGCTATTCAGCATTAATTTATCTTTGCAATATTAAGTGAAGTGGCATCTTTTCAAAACATGACTTGGTTTTCTTTTTCTTCACAAATCCTTCTCTTCCTTCTCCATGCCCTGCAGGACATTGTACATGTATGAGGCCTGGAAAATCTTCATTGCTCCACTGAGCTGTGTTATGACACTCTGAGTCTCGCCATTAAGTCAATATTTAGAAGTGCAATTTAGAAATGGCAGTAGTTCAAGTCTTCCTGTCAGGTAGATGAAGCAGCAGACTGAAAAATTGATCAGTGGCAAAGAGTCCAAAGTACCCCTCCTCAAGTCTCCAGAAATTTAATATTATAAACAGACTCTTTAGCACCCCACCCAACGGTGCCGTTGAGCTGCAGAGGGAGCACTTAATCCTAGAAAATTACCCCAGGCATTAAATCAAATAGGCAATAGGACCCCCAAAACCAGCCAGGAACTGTAAAGCCAGGAATACTCTGCAAAGAAGAAGCTAAGTATGTATCATTCCTTTATGCTACCTCTCAGTTTAATAGCAATGGAATTGTATTAAAGAAGAGGGTTAGGTTCACTTCACCATAAAAGAACAACCCACAGCAGAGAAAGATGGAAAACTGTCAAGGATGGGATGATAAGCAATAATTATGTGGAAATAGAGTTTAGACTTAGGCCAATCAGTGCTCTCTTAGACAGCAGCAAGTTTTTGTTTATTTATGTGCTATCATAAAATGTTAAGAAGGGATAAATAACAATAACCTTTTGGGTGTGTCTTGTTAAAACTCCTTCCACCAAATGTATGAAGAGACTTTTAAGTTGTACTCATTATGTTCCCTTTTCTCATTACATGCGCTGGTGATAGTGTCAGGTCTGGACTCTTCCTATCCATTCAGGTGTTCTGATCCACACATCACCTTCGAGCTGGGCAAAGACATTTTTTTCACCTGGCTTCCAATACCCCGCTTTCCAGAATTGTGCAAGTTGAGGAGTTAACAGGAAGGCATCTGACCTGAGACTTATCAATTTTTATTATAATAATCAAGCTGATTTCATCTGGAGACGTAAGGAGGTTTTACTGGCTGTTAGTCAAGAATTATGGATCTTCTTCAGGTTCTTCCCTTTCCTAGCATGGCAGATTCCAGACCATCTTTAATTAAGCTGAACTTCAGTACATTCAGACACAGGGAAAATTAAAAGCCCAGTATAAGTCACATAAATGTGTGAGCTAACATGTTTAGTTAAGCTCATGACATCAAACATCTGGCTAAAAATGGCTTCCCCCCACAAGAAGATATTTAACACTGCAAAGACAAAAGACCTGTATTTTCACTGAATTTTCCACTAATGTTACTAACCTAACATTAGACTTTGAGATGAATGTAATTTTAGTACTAGAAAAAGCTTTAATTAGGGTGCCATTTGATGGTTTGTACACTTAGGAGTTAAGAACTCATTTGAGAAACTATTCATCCCCTTTCCAGAAGAATGTACCTTTATATCCTACACAGTTCTGGGTTCATGTAATACAAGAGACTATAATGGTGGGGGAAATATAAAACTAAAAAGATACCTAATTTGTTTGGATTTTTTAAAAATATATTTTTTAAAATTTGAATCTTTTATGTAATAGAAACATATGTTAAAAACGTTGTTTCACCAGAGCACCAAGTGAAATCCAAACTCCCATAGTTAATGTTGTCTGGCAAGGATACGCCAAGGCCAACATTCACATTGCATCATTTCCTTTCGTAAGTCAATGCCTCATCTTTGGCAAAGTCTGCCTCACTGATGCTGTCTGTGTCCACGAGAAAAAGATTACAAATTTGCATTTCAAGTGCAAGATTGTTTGAAAGAAGTGATCTTCAATGCAGGATTTCTAGGCGTCAACCAGATTCTGTCTGCAGTGAAATTGAAGAGGTGTTGTCCTTCTGGATGGTTGCCTGCAGATGCAGTATCTCCGGCATTAGAATGTTTTCATAGCTGTCCAACCACAGCCAATCTGCTTTTTTCAGGAAGGTATCTTCGCCAAAAGAACTCACAATTTTTCAACAGTGTCCGTTGCAGTAATTGAAGAGCCTTGTAGAAAAAGAACAGCTTTATCCATAGCTGTGTAAGCCAAGTCACAATCCTTCACAAATCATGGCCAGACAATTTCTTCACAAAACAACTTTAAAGGGGTGTAAATTCAAGGCCCTGGCACTAACTTGACTTGTCAGGAGATGACCACGAGCAAGAACAGATACAGGCTTTGCTCCACTCTCTTCTCTCTTCTTCCTCATCTCAGAATTCATCATCCACTCTACGAGACAGTATTTGAGTAATACTTAAATAAAAGTAAAGGTCAAACTGGTTTAATCTATAAAAGGGTTGAAAAAGGCTTCCTTGAGAAAGTTAGAGGAATTAAGATTTGATAATATAGGTAAGGCAGATGAGTGGAAGCCCGAGTGTTGGTAGTAAGGAAGCTCAACAAGATAAAACAGCATGTGCTAAGGTCCTGTGGTGAGAGCAACAATGGTAGAATGTAGTGCAAGACCAGGTTAGGCTCTATGAATTTGTTTTACCCTGAGAGCCATAAGAGGTTATTGCAAAGTACTAAGAATGAAGTCAACAATGCATTTTGAAAAGATTATTCTGGCTGCAATATGGACAGTAGCTATCTGGAATGGAAGGGGGTAGATGGTTAGTGAGAAAGTTCTACAGTAACTTATGGAATTGCTGCTGTTGTTATGTGCCGACGAGTCACCTTTGACTCATACCGACCCTATGTACTATGTACAATAGCACGAAACCTTGCTCTATCCTGAGCCAACCTTATTGTCTTTGACACACCTACCACCATTACCCCAGTTACTGAATCAATCCATCAAGCATCTTCCTCTCTTGCACTGCCCCTCCCTCCACCCTTCCAAGCATGATGTCCCTCTCTAAAGACTGGTCCCTCCTTGTAACATGCCAAAAATATGTCAGACGAAGCTTCAAAATCCTTGCCTCCAAGGAGCATCCTGGTCTCACCCTCTCTAGGCTGAACATATTTGTTCTCCTAGTAGTCCATGGTATATTCAACACTCTTTTTCAGCACCACAGCTCAAAGGTATCAGTTATCCTTCTGTCATTCCTAGTCATCGTCCAGGTTTCTGATGCCTAGAACGTAATTGAGAAGACTATGGCCTAGATCAGGTGCACCTTAGTCTCCAGACTGACATAGATTAAGATAATTTGAACTGGAGAAGTATACCTCATTGTCAATGGTTACATTGAAGAGAGCTGAAGATGTATGTATATATGTGATTGATAAACACTAAACAGTCACTGAACTTATGAGTGTGAAGTGCACCTAGGGATAGAACACGCAAGAAAAAAGTGAAAAGATTCATGGGGCCCAGGCTTGGGAAAAGCTAATCTGTAATGGCCAGATGGAGGAGGATATGCCTGCAAAAGGAACTTCAGAGTGGTTTGAGAAGTATAACAATGGTCTTAACAGGCTAGAAAAGCTTCTGCTTAGGAAGTGACATGCATGGAAATCTATTGGCACATACTTTGTACAGAGATAAAAATAATAACATATTTCCAAGAAGGAAGTGGTCATCATTAGTGCCTCGTGTTGCTGCATGTTGTGAGAACTACAAAGAGATAATCAAGGCTCTGTATCTTGAGTCCCACTGGAAATTTCTGCAACTTAGTCTAGAAAAGACTATATAATCATGAGTGTGGAGCATCATTTAATTTCTAACTCTTGCAAGGGAGTCTTGATTTTAATAATGATAATGGTATTAGCTAACTGGCCTTGAAAGAAACAATATATAAAATAAATAAAAAGGAAATAAAAATGGCTTCCCCAAATAATAGTTTTCAGATAAATGGAAGATAATCTATAGGTTTAGTGAGTTCCCTACCTCTCAGACAGCAGTTGCTACTGAGCTGACTCAGAAGTGCAGTAAGCGAGCTCTTTAGAGCCAAAGACCGTGAAGCTTCGTCTCTCATACTTTGAGCTTGTTGTTAAGCAAGGCTACTCCTTGGAAAGAAGTATTATGCTTGGACAGGTGGAGGATCAGGGAAGGAGAAGATGTGATGAATTGACACAGTGATTGCTGCAATGGGCGCAAGCGTGCCAGAGATGCAGAGGATGGCACACAATAGGCCAGGGTTCAGACCTCATGTTCATTGAGTTGCTACAGTCATGCTTGACTCAGTGGTGCTAACAATGACAACAACAACACGACCTAATGTTCCTTTGAGTAGATTTGTGCTCTGTTGACTGGTATTTTTTTTCCCCTCCAGAAATAGACCGTCAGACACTTTTTTCTAAGATGCTTCTAACTTCCCAACCTCTGAATCCCATTAAATCACTCTAATACATTCCAGGTGAGACGTTGTAATGAATGTAGTGAATGGAAAAAAGTGAATGAGTGAAGCAATTTACCAAGAACATAGTTTCATTGTAAGTTATTCCTTCCATAAAATTTTAAGCATGAAGGAACTAAAGAGCAAATTCAAGCCTCAAGTTGCAAAACTCAAGGATGCTATGGGCAGAATATTGAATGATCCAAGAAGCATTAAAGGAATATAGAAGGGATATTTTAGGAAGACTGTCTGTACCAAAAAGATTTGGCTGACACACAATTTCAAGAAACAATATATGATCAAGAGGCAATGGTGATGAAAGAGAAAATTCAGGCTGCTTTAAAGAACTTGGGGCAAAAAACACAATGAACCAGGAATTGACAGAATACCAACTGACATATTTCAACAAAAAGGTGCTGCTTTGTAAGTGCTCCCCAGGTTTTGCCAAGAAATCTAGAGAATAACCACCTGGCCAACTAACTGGAAGAGATCTACATTTATTCCCATTCCAAAAAAAAAAAAAGGTGACCTCATAGAAATTACCAAACGGTGTCACTAATAGCACACCCAAGCAAGATCCTCCTGAAGATTATAAAAAAACCAAAAACAACAAATGGAACAGTGCATAGAACAGACAGAGAACTGCCAGAAGTGCAAACTGGATTTTACAAGAGGCCATTGCACTAGTGATGTTATCACCAATGTCAGATGGATCTCTCCCAAGAGCTCCGGGGCTGGGGTTGGGGTGGGGGTGGCGGAGAACCTTGCTCTGTTTGTAGCCCTTCTTCCCAGTTTCTACTCTTCTGGATGATGTGGTCAAGGGGACTCCTTGGGCTCATCACATGTTCTGTACGAGGTAGCATTTCCAACTTAAGGTCCTATTCCTGGAGATGTCTTCTGGTGACAGTCTTTCCACCCCACAAGGTTCCACTTTCTCGCTCTTTTAGAGCCAATTTACTTTTCACCTCTGTCCTTGTTTCATCTTCCTCCTTATGAGTGCTTCTGAATGGTGGATACACGTAAGAATCACCTGAGGCTGCTTTTCGAAAACATCAGTGCCCAGACTGCACCCTCTTAAATTCTGATTTAATTGGTTTGGGATGAAGGCCCTTCCATTAATGGTTTTTTAAAAGTTATGTGTCTGGCTGATGCTAATCTGCACCTAGGGCTGAGAAGCTCAGTTCGGGACACTTTGCGGCTTCCTGGTGCGATGAGCCCCCGGCTCCTCTCACAGTCCCCAGGGCCTGGTGCTCCATGTCCTCCTCCTTACCTGTCATGAGAATCCTCTTCCCATTGTTCTCTCTCCAGGGCTCTATCATGATTACAAAGCCCTCGAGGGCTGCCCTGTGTTCTGCTTAGGTACATGTGGCACCCAGACATCTTGGCCATCTCTGACCTCATGGGAAGAGAAAAAGAAATTGATAGTTTGGAGCGTCTAACAAATGAAGAACTTTACATACATAATCTCATGAAATCCTCAGCAGACTCAGAAGGAACTATGTCTACTGTCTCCACTTTGAAGATGAGGGGATTGACGCCATCAGTGAGCCCTGGGCTTCCATGCATGCTGACTGCAAATGTCATACATGCATGTTGACTGCAAATCCCATACAAGGTCCCTGGCTCTGGGGTTTGAGCTTGGGTCCATGCATGCTGACTGCAAATGTCATACATGCATGTTGACTGCAAATCCCATACAAGGTCCCTGGCTCTGGGGTTTGAGCTTGGGTCCAAGTCTGGGTCAACTTGACCTGCTCAGAAGGAGCGATCCTGACAAAATGATGAAACAGGGCCTAAACTGATGATGAATTTTTTTACTTAAATCCTATCATAAGCATAGTAAGCATGGGCTTACTTGTATTTACTAATTTGTAGTGCACTTTTTCACATTTTTCACCACAGTAGAGATTTTGGTTCTAGGTAGGACTGGCATCTGTCTCTCTCTCAATCCCACAGCACCTTCCTAAAGAACAAAAGCCTTTACAAATTTACAGCCCTGACAGGGACGGAGTATCCAGTGAGGTAAGCACGGACTTATGGGTGCTTACTAACCCATAGTGAAGAACTGAACATATTTCACTACATTTGTGGTACTTATTCACTACAGATTAGAAACCATAAGCCCTGGCTTACCTTAATTATTTATTGGGTAACCCACCCTGATTGTCCTCATAAGTGAAAAGCCAGTCTGCTTATTGGTAGCTCAGGACTGGACTGAATGCTTCCTCTGCTGTGCGATGTCCTCCTAGATCTGTACCACATTGTTCCTTATATCAGCAATCTGTTGGGGCAAAGTTCCAAAGGGTGAGCAAGTAGACTCAGCTGTTTTCTGCTCTGTTCTACTGAGTCTGTGGTCCTTTTCCAGTAGTGGTCTTTCCTTGTCTGACCCCACACTAGGGTATAGTCCTTGACCCAGAACCAGCAGCCAGGAAATTAAAAGACGTATTACAATGGGAAAGTCTGCTATTAGGGACCTCTCCAAAGTGCTGAAGAGCAATTATGTCACTCTGGAGACTAAGGTCTGCCTGATACAGGCCATGATCTTCGCAATCACTTGTTATGCATCAGAGAGTTGGACAATGACTAGGGAGGATAGAAAGAGAATTGATGCCTTTGAGCTTTGGTGTTGGAGAAGAGTGTTGAGGGTGCCATGGACTGCTAGGAAAACAAACAGATTCATCCTGGAGAGGGTTAAACCAGGCTGCTCCTTGGAGGCAAGGATTCTGGGGCTTCATATGACATACTTTGGTCATGTTGTAAAGAGAGACAGGTCCTTGGAGAGGGATATCATGCTTGGGAGGGTGGAGGGCAGGCACAGGAGGGGAAGGCCCTCTATGAGGTGGTTTGATTCAGTGACTGGAGTAATTGAGATGGGTGTGTTGGAGGCAGTGCGATTGGCACAGGACAGAGCAGGGCTTAGGCTGTTGGACATAGGGTCGCTATGAGTTGCAGATGATTCAAGAGGACATAACAAAAACAAATGACAGAGGTAACTTGCAGACACTAGTGTTAAAGCCCACCTTTGGCCTCATTACATCTGACTGTAGGCTAACCTGCCTGCCTTCCTACAGCAGAGACACAGCCTAGGTAAAGCAGGCTCATCCTCTGCTTTCACATTAGTCACTCTTCAGGCCTAGTGAGTCATTTTCAGCTGAGTTTCTGAATCAGCTCTAATGGATGAATTACTTCTCATCTAAGTTCCTTGCTCTCTGCTCTTGCACACAAGGCTGGTCTTCAGCAGCATCCAGAATTCAGGCCCGAGTCCACAACCCTCCTCTCTCTGGCTGAAGACGCCAAGGCCTAAGGTCTTCAAGCCTGTGGGCCAGGATGACTTTGGGGAATGGGCCTCTCTGATCAAAGGCGACACACTCTCCAAGGACTTGTTCCCACAAGCTCCTGTGCCTCAGATGTATTTCCCTGGAAAAGGTTACATGTTTCTAAGAGAGTTAATTGGCTTAGCTGTTTTAATAAGCTCTCTTGAGACATGTATTCAACAGTTGCACACCTGTCTCACATCACATAAAATGCAGCTCACAGGGGTTATTGTTACAAGATGTGTCAAAGTTGGCAAGCGAGAGCTGGAAGAGATTTGGAAGGAGAGACCTGGGCTCTAGGAAGTTTAGAGAAATGTGATTTTTCTGTGCTTGACTTGGTGGTCCTCGGAGAAAGCTGCCAGTAAACAGTCTATCTGCAAAAGCAGGATGCATAGTGGAAAAGTACCAGAGCCGTGGGTTCTGATAATGAACCGTGAGACCTTGAGACATTCACTTCTCCAAACTGGAGCCTCTGATCAACTGTGAAACAGGCATTGACAGAAGACGGTTGTCAGTGTTAATGCTCAAGGAAGAGCACTGTCCACATTATCTATATCTAGGCAAATTTTTGGCTCATGGTAGTATAAACTGTTGTAAAACACAGCATATTAAAGTACTAACTGGAAATTTAGTATTTTTTAAAATTTATTATCAATTTCAATGAAAATTTACAGAGACTTTGGGTTTCCATTCATTAATAGTTGCACTTTTCTCCCCTCCCAACTCTCCCCCCTAGTACACTACCTTCTTGAAAAAGGAAAACTTCTTTCATTGTTTTACAATCCCTCCCCCCAGGTCCACTCCACTATGCAGCCTTCACTCTGGACTCCTATCATGACAAAAATGCCTAATGACATATCCCTTTTAAACAGTTTTCTCCCTCATCTATTTTAATGCAGTATACATTATTGAACCCATCTTTCTCAGTCTCCCCCCAACCCCAATGTCAGTCCTGTTTTATAACAGTGGCACCATGCACTATTTGTCCTTTTGTGACTGGGATACTTCACTCAGCATAATGTCCTCCAGAGTCACCCATTTTGAATAATATTGCATGAGTTCCTTGTTTGTCAATGCAGCATAGTATTCCATTGTGTGAATATACCACAGCTTCTCTATCCATTTGTTCGTTGATGGGCACTTAGGTTGTTTCCAACTCCTTGCTATTGTGAACAAAGCTGCAATAAACATGGGTGTGCATATATCTGCTTGGGTGTCAGTTATGGTGTCTTTGGGCTATAATCCCAGTAGTGACATTGCTGGTATCTCTATTTGCAACTTTTTGAGAAAGCGCCATACCGCCTTCCACAGTGGCTGCAACATTTTACTCTTCCACCAACAGTGAATAAGGGTTCCAGTTTCTCCACAACCTCATCAGCATTTGTTGCTTGCTGTTCTGTTAAATTTACTATTCTAACTGGGGTGAGATGATATCTCATAGTTATTTTGGAAATTTAATCTTTTGAGTAAATACTTTTGGGGAAATATTTACATAAAAGTGCATGGGGTTTAGTGGTAGCTTTCACTGATTGACTTTTAAGTTTTATTTAATTCTATACTTTATTTGGGTCCGAGGGTCAGCTATACATCGTTAGAACTCAATGGTACTTAACAAAATATACTTTTCTTGTTTTTTTTTTGTTGTTGTTGTTGTATGCCTACATCCTAAAGAACAATAATGTGTTCTAAGAATATCAAACACTAAAGAACACAATGTGTTGTGTATGTGTTGAGTACCATCAAGTTAGAACCGGTCCAGAGATGACCCTCCTGCAGGTTTTCAGTAAGTTAATGGCATGGGAGGAGATTGCCCATCCTTCTCATGTGCAACAGCTGGTGGATTTGAACTACATGCCTTTAGGATTGCAGTGAAGCTTCTTTTCATTAGGCCATCCCAGCTCTTTAAGACTCTAGACGGAGATAAGAACAGGCTCTAAAAAATGAACCCTAATTATGGGTAATTCCTTTCCAAGTTTTGTGGGAATAATAAGTTAACAAGGTGGAGTAAAGCCAGACACGCTATCATTTTTAAGGAAGCCAAAATCTTATTCCAACAATCTTTGTTCAACTTTGAAACAGAAAAAATCAGGCCATTGCCTTTGTTGTTGTTGTTTCCTTCCTCGTACAGCCCTGGGGCAGAGACTCAAACCCCAGCTTTCCCTAATGTTGATGGAGGGTAAGCTCAGTTGACAAGATTCCATGCTCCCTGTGAAGCTATGGAAATGGCCCCAAGACAACAACCTATGAGGTTGAGCAATTCACCCACATATCGTAGAGCCAAGGAAGAGGTATCCCAACTCTCAACTAAATGAAATAGTCAAAGAACTCTCTCATGAGATCCAAACAATACTCTCTTCTCCAGTCTGTTGATGTCTATCAGAAAAAGACTAAAGAAAACAAAACAAAGCACCCACACAACTTTACCTAGGAATAATGAACCTTGCTTCCTCTAAAAGTACCTGTTCAACTTATTTCTTGTTCCACTATGCTGTTGCTGACATTATTTTCATTTCTTTATTCTGGGCTTTAATATTAGAGGTTATTATTATGTGCTGATGAGTTGCTTGAGACCCATAGCAACTCTATGTACAACAGCCCTAAACCCTGCTCTATCCTATGCCAACCTTATTGTCTCTGACACACCTACCCCCATTTCCCCAGTGACTGTATAAATCCATCTCATCGAGGGTCTTCCTCTCCTGTGCTGTCCCTTCACCCTCCCAAGCATGATGTCCCTCTCCAAGGATTGGGCACTTTTTGTAGCATGCCCATAATATGTCAGATGAAGCTTCACAATCTTTGCCTCCAAGGAGCAGCCTGGTTAAACCCTCTCCAGGATGAATCTGTTTGTTCTCCTAGCAGTCCATAGAATATTCAACACTGTTCTCCAGCACCACAGCTCAAAGACATCAATTCTCTTTCTATCATCCCTACTCATTGCCCATCTTTCTGACATATAGTAAGCAATTGTGAAGACTATGGCTTCCATTCAAATGAATTATACCTGAGGACTTGCATTCAGCACATAGAGAGATAGTGTCTTCTTACCCCATTCCCTGGTTCTCTGACCACTGAATAGATACCTATAATAGATACCTAAGAATTCCCAGTTGTTCTGCTATAAAGTGTCCCCATCCCTCCACTCTGCTTATAAATACAGGATGTATTTATTAGATTATAGAAGAAAAACAAGAATCTGTCAGTCACATCTCACTTCCAGCTTCTCAAATCAATTTATACATGGTGCTTTCTGGACATTTTAATTTTTACAGAGTAAAGCTATCATTGTCTAATCGTCTAGTTCATGGGTCTTCAAATCAGGATACCCAAAGACTTCCAAGAGCAAGCACAGTTTGTTTGTTGTTCTTTTTTCTCCTTTTTTTCTTGTTGTTTGCTGTCAAATCAGATCCAGTTGGCACAAAAGGAGATTGTTCCTCCTTCTCCAGTAGAGCATCTGGTGGATTCAAACCACGTGTCTTTGGGATTGCAGCACAGTTTCTAGCCACTAGGCCACCAGAGATCCAACAAACATAGTTTTAAGGAATCGATTCTCTGATCAACTTGCCTATGTATTCCAAACATTGCTTGATCTGAAAGCATACCCTTTTTCTATTTTACATAAGAAAGAAATACTTCTCACCCACCAAGAATCTTGGTAAGTTGCATTGCTCCAGTATATAAAAGCATCAGACATGAAGCAAAGGGACAGTTTGAAATATTAATGTAGGTGTGGATAGAGTGAATGGATCTAGTGATAAAAATAACAAAACTTTTTGAAAGTCAGAGATTTCCAATTCTTGCCTTTAAATTATTAAAGAAAAACTTAATTGAGTTGTCAGTTGAAATATTATTTAAAAAATTTATGATGATAGATCACTATGTGAATTTTGGCATTCAAAGAAACAGTTTGGAGAATTGAGTGACATTGGTACACCCACCTACTATTTCCATCTACTTATTTATATGAATAACTTGAATAACTTTCTTAGCACTTATATTTAACAAATAGAAACAGAATTGACTTGGCACTTGTCTCAGTCTAGCGATCAATAATATTCATCCACAAATACACTCATTAATTTTTAAAAACATGCTGTTTCTTTCATTAAGAGATACATTTCTAATAAAATGCCGCTTTTGATGTTCAGAACTTATTTATCAAAATGTCTGGCTCCCTTTGGCTCAATAGCAAGCAAAGTTGTTTTGAAATAACTTTTCGCTCTTTGAAAACAACTAGAAAAAACTGGAATATATACGCGCATGCATATGTGTGTGCACGCATGTGTACGTGCCATGAATCAGAAACATATAAAGCAGTAAATGTCTGAAGCACCAAGATCTAAAAAACAGAGAGGTATATCTGACAATTGATATTGCCTCTCCCTTTGAGTCGAAGGCTAGTCTCAGAGACAGCAGTTAAAGGGCCAAAAAACTCTCCTAAATCAGAAGGTCTCTTATCTTCTGATTTGTACAGAATTTTGTTTATGAAAAAATAAATAATGTGTATTTTTGTTTTATTTGTATTTTGACTAATGGTATTTTCTTTCCGAAGTTGGTTCTAAATTTTACCTCAATTATTGAAAGTGGTAACCATTTATCATTGTTTTTCTTCTTAGGCTGTGAGGTTGAAATTCTTGGTATCAGACCTACTTACTGCATAGAATATAAAGATGTACCAACGGATATGAATTTTACCAATGCAATCAGAGATGCTCTTACCTCATTCAAGTAAGTTATCCAAATTCTTAGCCGGCCCTGGCTATTCCTCCTTTCTAGGACCAATCCTAAATTGAATTAAGAAATCTAAGTGAAGGGGAAATAGTATCACAGAGACTTAACAAGCCTCTAAAATAATGACCATTAGTTACTAGCAAAACATAAACATAATAAAATAATTTTTAGGCAAAGTTACTCTTGGAAATTTTGAATAAAAGTAAGTGCCAGGGCTCAGGATTGTTCATGTTGTTGGGCAATGAAGAAGTAATAAAAATGCCAGCATTTCCCTAATTTTAGTGAACAATTTTCTCTCCAAAATAGTAATAGTATTCAACAGCATTTGACCTTGGTGACATAATGTGTAGAGTTGCAAATTGAAAGGTTAGGGATTTGAATTCATGAGCAGCTCCATGGGAGAAATGTGGATGAAGTAGTAAATTTCCCACAAAGATTTATAGCCTTGGAAAACCTAAAGAGGAATTGCAGTGAGTTAGAACCGACTTGATGGCAGCAGGGTTGGCTATGATTTGGATGATCAAATTTGGAGAAATTTTCTGCTCTTAGTGTACCAGAACATGGAACCCAATTTTTCTCTCACCTGAAATCAAGAGTCACAGGATAAGTAAGCTTTTAGCCATAGGTTTAATGCACCTAACAACAACTTAATCAGGAAATAGGAAAATGTTTTAATCAGTACTATTGTCTGTACACAGAACTTTTGTCAGAGAACTTATGGGCAAGATAGGTCTGGGAAAAAGCCTTATACACATTCAGGAATCACTAGAAGTGGAAGTCAAGATAAGGAACAAGGTGGTAATACCAGCCAACAACCAGGAGGGGTAGATGTTAGTGTCTTCCAAATGTCCAGAGCTGGACAGGCACTTGAATGGATTGGCATTCTTTAATGGATTCTATGGGTAGAGTCAAGGAGTTCAAGAGTAGAAACCAAGGTAAGACTTCCAAGAACGAATGTGGGAGTCAAGATGAATGGATACTAAGAATGAGAGTACCCTTGTCTGTGTGCAGATTATTAGACTTGACTTGTATCTGGGATTCCCTAAAATAGGATGAATTCTGGGTTGGATTCTCCATCACATCAGTGCCTACACTCATCATGGGCAACAGCAGCCACCCCATAGAACGGTGAAAGGAGGAAAGTGTGCTCACACCTTGTTGCTTCTTAGAATGACCCTCCTTCTACTGTTGCTGTATGCTGTTGCTTTTCTTTTGACTTACAGCAACCCCAACAGGACAGAGTGGAATAGTACATAGCATGCCCAATGGCATGAATCTTTGCAGAAGCATACTACCGCATTTTTGTCCCACAGTGCCTATTGGGTTTGAAACATCAGCCTTTCAGTTAGCAGACAAACATTTAACCTCTGCACTATTGGGTCTCCTTAGAATGACACCACTTCTATGAAACTCAACCTAAAAGAACCAAGCACTGATTGACAAATTGAAGACAAAACGACTTGAAAAAAAAATTAAGAGGTATCAATTGTTTTCCCCCTTAGGGAATGTGTAGGACAGGACATGTGTTATGTGATAATGCTCTCTGCTTTCTTTGCTTTCTTTTGCCCACAAGTGCTGCAAAACCAAACAGCTGATGAGCTGGAAGTACGTGTTATGGACGAGTTTGTGTGAGCAAAGCAGGAACGTAGAGTGTGCATAGATGAGCAGAGCTGGAACTTTGGAATAGTTCTCTGTCCCAACAACAATGTTACTTCCAACATATCTAAAATGCTAGCCATCCCTACAGCTTATTATCATGCCAAATAGGAACGTGTGGAAAATAGTTTTCACATGAATATCTCCAAATTACCCAACACTCTGCTTGGCAGAGTTATTTCTTCCTATTCATCTCACCTTAACAGTTGGAGGGACTCTGATTACACAGCACCCAGTGATCCACAGGCAGGGAAGCACAGTGCCCACAGCCTGGGCTGGCCAACAAGCAGGCACATCCAAACAGACTTCCTGCCCCGAGGGAAACCAGAATGCCAGAGGAATGTGTACTGGGCTCTTTTCTCTCTATGGAGATTGTAGTTTGCCATGGAATACTGGGGAATTGTATCTTTATTGCTCTTTGTTAATCTATTACCACTCATCAAGTTCCACATTATTTCAAAATGGTGATGGTGGTACAGGAGTGTGTGTTCACATGTGCACTAAGGGATTGTGGTCCCTTAAGGAGAAGAGCAAAGCTACAAAGAACCTGCCCTGGAATGATGTCTCCAGGCTGCACCTCTCCATGGTGCTGCTTCTACATTGTCCATCTCAACCCATTCACATTGTGGACTGAGCTCATCCCTTGAACTCCAAGCATGATATTCAGGTCATCTACAGTGTGCAGGGTCCCCTTGGAACCGACCACTGAAAGCCTGGGGAAGACTGTGCCAGGGAAGCTTTATGTTTTTGTGTGGTCTTTAGTGTCAAGGAACCACGGACACCATATGAAGCTCCTTTAAATAGTTAAGTACAAAGTCAGAGATCTGCTATCTCTGCTACTGGAGCTCAAAATGGGAGAAACAAACAAAGAAGAATAAACCAGTTGTTATGTGGAGGGCAGAAAGATTATTTAGACCACCATCACCAGCAGCAGCAGCAGCAAGCATCTCTTCCCATTAACCTATGGATCATTAGAGCCTGTCTTAGAGAGTAGAGCTTACAGAAAAGAATAAAGGATTGGCAGTTGGGGTAATGCAACATATTTCTTTTAAAATGTTTAACCTCTGTCTCCTTCAGGAATGGGATGAGCAGCAGGGGTGCCAGCCATGACTAATCTACTTTGCAAGTAGTAGCTTGCTCATGCAATACGGCCAACAATGTCATGAATTATCTTGAGATGTCTGTTAGGTGAAGATTCTTTTTCCATCAGACCAGAATGGAGGAACATAGGTCCCCTTTTGGTTTATGTACAGAGCTTTCGTGAATAACTGTAATCTAAATAGGATTTAGAGAAACACACACACACACACACATTTTCTCCCACAGTTTTTTTGTTGTTAAGTTCTGTAGAGCCATAGATGACCCATAGTGACCCGATAAATGAAATCTTGAACACAAAACTTGAATCTTTTCTCCAAGGTCATAGAGTTTCTGGAGGCAAGCTGTTTTTATTTTTTTTTTTTCTTCTTTTCCTTTTTTTTTTTTTTTTAAGTGGATGCCATTCTTGTTTCCAAGCTTGTTTTATTTGGGAGATCCACAAAAAGCAGAAAACACACTTTAGCAGAATCTGGTCATTCCACTCAACTTCCCACCCTGGAAATAGCCCCAGACTGGTGGCCAAAAGGCTTTTTTAAATATGAGGTCAAGTCCAATGTTTGTACTGTGTCTTTATTCACTTTGATATGGATTTGAGAAGAATGTGCCATAAGACACTCTCTGGAAGAAAGCAGGAGAAGCAGTTAAGATCTTTAATATAGAATCCTACATGACATCATTTATGCAAAGGTTCCAGTGAAACCAAGAAGCTTTACACAACAATGGAGACCTTTGCTGTTGTTATTATTAGCTCACTCATGACAACTCCAAGCTCAGTAGTACTGTTGTGATCTGATTATTTTTCATAAATTACTACCAAGACATTCTTCCTCATTTGAGAATTCTCAAGCAGCACACAAAGGGAGCTCTGGTAGCCTAATGATAAGAACTTCCACTGCAATTCCAAAGGCATGGAGTTCGAATCCACCAGCTTCCCCTGGGGAGATGGATGGACAATATTTAAATAATTCCAGTGCTTTTGATCCCCCATATTAGAATGTTATGAGGATCAAGCTTTAAGAACTATCCCTTCCCTGTTACTGAAGAAGAGGTGACAAATAGATGGGCTATTGCTAGGCACAGAGGACAGGTGCTTGGGGGTACCAGCATCTTCATATGATGGGTGAGATGAAAGAAGCTAGGACCCACCTATGTTACTTTTCTTCCCTCTAGGAGTGGACGGGCTGACCTGGCTGCCATATACTATGAGCGTCTTGATGTGGAAGGCCACCACCATGGCCCTTTATCACCTCAGAGGAAAGAAGCCCTCAAGACTGTGGACACTATTATGATGAATATGATCAAGTGGATCCAGGTAAGCAAAAGCAAGGGCAATGATCTGACCTCTCCTATCACCTTTTTGTCTCCTTGGCCACAACATCCTCAAGGTTGTCCTTCTCATTGCTGATGGCTGATTAGGCCAGCACAAATGTTTTGTTGGGTCTCTTTCCTTCACTCAACCCTTCATTAGATACCAAAATACACCTTGTTTTACACTCCAAATGAGATTCATTTGTGGGAAGATCCGCTGGAGAAGCTCAATATCAGCAGTGAAAACCAGGCCGGGTGCTGATTGTGGGACAGACCACCAACTACTCATATGCAAATTCAAGCTGAAGTTGAGGAAAATTAAGTCTAGTCCACGGGAACCAAGATTTGACCTTAAGTCTGTCCCACTCGAATTTCAAAACCATCTCAGGAACAGGTTGGAGGCCTTGAGCACCAATGAGTGTAGACCAAATGAGCTCTGGGAGGATATCAAGAAAATCGTCCATGAAGAATGCAAAAGATCATTACAAAGGCTAAAGAAGAAGAAAAGACCAAGATGGATGTCAGATGAGACTCTGAGTATTGCATTAGAGCACCGAGAAGCCAAAACTAAAGGAAGAAATCAAAGAGCTGAATAGAAAGTTTCAAAAGGCAGCTAGGGACAACAAAGCAAGATACTATAATGAAATGTGCAGAGAGCTGGAGTCAGGAAATCAAAAGGGCAGAACTCGCTAAGGGTATTTTAAGCTGAAGGAGTTGAAAACCAAATTCAAGCCATGGGTGGCAATACTTAAGGATAGTTTGGGTAGAATGTTGAATGATCCAGAATGTACAAAAAGAAGATGGAAGGAGTACACAGAGTCACTGTATCAGAAGGAATTGGCTGACACAGAGGAATTTCATGAAATAACATATAAGCAAGAACTTATGGTGATGAAGGAGGAAGTTCAAGTTGCTATGAAGGAATTGGCAAAAAACAAGGCTCCAGGAGTTGACTGCATACCAATTGATTTATTTCAACAAACAGACACTTCCCTGGATGTGCTCACTAAGTTGTGCCAGGAAATCTGGAGGACAGCCAGCTGGCCAACTGACTGGAAGAGATCGATATTTGTTCCCATTCCAAAGAAAGGTGACCCAACAGAGTGTGGAAATTATCGAACAATATCATTGATATCACATGCAAACAAGATTCCACTGAAAATTATCCAAAAACATTTGGAACAATATGTCAACAGAGAATTGCCAGATGTACAGGCTGGATTTAGAAGAGGTCATGGTACTAGGGATATTATAGCTAATGTAAGATGGATCTTGGCAGAAAGCAAAGAATACCAGAAGAATGTCTATCTGTGCTTCATTGAATATGCAAAGTCTTTTGACCGTGTGGATCACAGCAAGCTGTGGCTGACTCTGAGAAGAATGGTAATCCCAGAACATTTGATTGTGCTAATGTGAAACCTATATTTGGATGAAGAGGCAGTTGTCAGAATAGAGCAGGGAGACACTGGATGGTTTAAAATCAAGAAAGGGGTCCGTCAGGGATGTATTTTGTCTCCATACCTTTTCAATCTGTATGCAGAACAGATCATCCGAGATGCTGGGCTGTATGAGGAGGAATGTGGAATCAGGATTGGTGGAAGAATCGTCAACAACCTGCATTATGCAGATGACACAACCCTGCTCGCTGAAAATGAGGAGGACCTGAAGCACTTGCTGCAGAAGGCCAAGGACTGCAGTCTTCCATATGGATTGAAGCTCAATATCAAGAAAAAAAGATTCTCACCACTGGGTCAATTGCCAGCAACAGTATGGATGGTGAAGAGATTGAGACAGTTAACAGTTTTATTTTACTTTGCTGCACAAACAACACTCTTGGTAACAGCAGCCAGGATTTCAAGAGACAAATTGCATTGGAAAAGTCAGCTGTGACGGACCTGTCAAGAGTACTGAAGTGCAATGATTTCAGGCTGGAAACTAAGGTGCACCTCTTCCAGGCTGTAGTCTTTGCAATTACGTGCTATGCATCGGAGAGTTGGACAGTGAATAGAGATGATAGAAAGAGGATTGATGCCTTTGAGCTGTGGTGCTGGAGAAGAGTGTTGAATATACCATGGACTGCTAGGAGAACAAACCGGTTTGTCCTGGAGAGGGTGAAGTCGGAATATTCCCTGAGTCAAGGATTCTGAAGCTTCGTCTGACATACTTTGGGCATGTTGCAAGGAGGGACTGGTCCTTGTAGAGGGCCATCATGTTTGGGAGAGTGGAGGGACGGCGCAGGAGAGGAAGACCCATGATGAGATGGATCGATTCTGTGAGTGGAGTGGTGGGAATGAATGCGTTTGAGACAGCGAGGTTGGCACAGGATAGAACAGCGTTTAGGGTTCTTGTACATAGGGTCACTATGAGTCGCAAATGACTCGATGGTACACAACAACAACAACAAGGGCTACAGTATCACCTCACTTGGCTAGAGATGACAATTCAATTCTTTAGAATGCTAATCATCTTGGTTACCAATATGGCAAAGACTTGAGAACGAAACTTGAGTGTGGGCCTGAGTTAGCCGCATCATGCCGAGTTACTTCAAATAAGTGGTTTTAACTTTTATATGCCTTATTTCTCATTGCTGTAAAATGGACAAATGGTAGTTTTCATATTATTACATGATTACAAGTTTATTTTTTGGGGAAAAAGCCCCTCAAAAAAAGAGAGGGTGTACTTTGAAAAACTAAAGTGAAGCATTATTTTTTTAGCACTTATTGCTTTCACATCTTCCCCGAGTTGTTTCTTTTTTTATTTTGAATAATTTCTTGTTAGGGCAGACCAGTCAATGATTAAACTAGAAACATCCCTTTTCTACAATTTGTAATATTTTTGAAGCTTCATCATTCTATTTTCTGTGCATGAGATTCTCTGTCTAGTGCAGTGATGACTACGTCTGTTGACTTCATAGGAATGGGACTTACAGGACGACTTGAATGTCATCATCTTCTCAGATCATGGGATGACTGACGTCTTCTGGAAGGACAAAGTGATTGAGTTGACTGAGTACATCGATATAGATGACCTGCAGCAAGTGAAGGACCGAGGATCTGTTATGAGCATTTGGCCAGCCCCTGGGAAACATTCTCAGGCAAGAAACACCGGGAGGGGAGGGAAGAGGGCCATGAGGAGAGATGAGGGGGATGGAGAGGGACACATCTGCATTTGCCATCACTTCACACCTCTACCTTCTGGCTAGCTTTTATCCTGAAATATGGAGCAATGTTAGGTGCTTGAACTCTGGGGGCAGATGATCTATTTTGTTTCTCCTTTAAGTAGTCTCTGCTCAAATCTTCATCCTCTCTGTCTCTATTTTCTCTTCTTCAACGTGGGGATAATGGAATTTACCTCACTGAGTCTTAATGGAAATTGAATGAGACTAAGGTGTGCATCACTTAAGCACTTGATGTTATTAATTATTGTTGAATTGGTTCCAACAATTGGTGGACAACTGGTGACCCATTTTCAGTTTTATGAAATATTACCTGGCTCTGCACAATCCTAATGGTCGCCTGTATATTTAAATCTATTGTTGCCTTCCATCTTATAAAGTTATCTTGCAGAACTAAAGAAGGTAGTATTTTGTGATCCATAAGGTTTGGCCTAATTTTTCAAAATACATCACTTCCTAATAGGCCTCTGTCTGGAAATTCTGCTGATACTTCTCCACTGATAAAACACCAGTGGCCTAACTTTTAGCATCATACCAACATACAGCCAACCGCAGTCCAAAATCCCAAAATATGAGTAGTGGGAGTAGTTACTAGCAATTATAGAGTTATTCCTGACCAAAATTTAGCATTTCTCAGGCAAATCTGAGAGCTATCAGATGCATATATAGGTCAGCTTTTAGGAACTATACTGTTTGAAATCAAACCCCACCTCTGTCATGAATTGGTAATTGGACAAAGTATTTAAGTTGGCCTTAAAGACACTCAAAGACAGTGAAAAGAGGAGCTTTCTTCATGCCTACTGAGCCCACAGCAAGAACCACTTGTATGTTTGTAATTGCAATTATCATCCTCAAAGGTGGGATTGTTCACATGGGGATTAAGCTGCGTTTCCACAGACAGGTAGATGTGGGATGCAGCTACACTCCCCACAGTCAGTGCTCTGCAGGAACTCACCACAGAGAAAGAGATCACTACTTACCCTGTTCCTCAAACAGTATCTTCTGTGGCAGGACTTTGTAAGTCACCTTGAGGAATGGAGAAACAATGGTTGTTGTTTTTTTTCTTCTTCTTTCTTTGCCTTCACACTCTCTGATGTTTTCCCAATACAAACTTTATGCCCACTCTGGACATAATTCCCTGGCCCAGGAAGTGACTCTTTCTCTGGGAGGTCTAGGCTATAACCAGCAAAGGAAGTAGAAACAGGTGCCATGGCCTGGTGCCTCCATTCAGCCTTAGAGCAGTGATAGGGATTTATGAAGGAAGGAGGCATAGGTCAATATATGCCAGCTTCACCGAGGGCTTTGCTATAGACCCAGGTGGAGTCTTTGCTTCTAATTGCCCCCATTTTTCTAATAGGTATGTCTCTTTTGCAATTGCAGAACAGTGATGATTCAGTGAAAAAATTCTCACCTTCCAAACAAACTATCCAGTTTCCATTCCAGGCCAGTGTACCTTAAGTGCAACCACCACTGTTGTTGGAGGCTTGTATGTTGCTGTTGTGCTGAATAATTTTCAGGAAAGCTTTCAGATTAGGATGAGCTAAGAATAAAGTCCTAGCAACCTATTTCCAAAGATTACTCAATGAAAATGTATCACAATAGTCTAATCTCCACCAGTCACAGAGGGAGCGGCCCAGGACAGGGCAATGTTCTTTTCCACTGTGTTTTGGATCACCACGAGCCAGGAACCAATTCAATGGCAGCTAACACATTTTTTAAAGCTTGCAATTAAAGAACACCTTTTCTGACAAAACCACTACTTGCCAGCTTTGCCTTGTTCTCTTTTTCTCGTAGACCCAGGTCAGCGAGATCCAGGTCAGGAGCTGGAGGTGTTGAGTATGTTCATGCTATGTACTAATGAACTCCCTAAATGTGAACTCAAGAAGGACTTTAAAAAAACACAAACAAACAAAAAAACAACAAAACAAACACATTGTCAGATCTCACAATGCATAGCTTCTTGCAAAGCAGTTCTGTTTTACTGGCAAGGGAGATGGTCTGTCTCTCCAACTTGGCATTTAGGCAAGTGCCATCATCTCCAGAATGCTTTAGCATCAACAGCTTGTGAGTTGGGAAGAGCTGCTTCCAATGTGGTGTTTAAGTCAGGCAGTTTCTAGCAGCCTAGAGCAGTCAGTAGATTATTCAAAAGTGGGAGTGTGTTTGGGTGGCAGTTTGTCATGTGATGGGTCTAACAGTTTGTGAGACCTGTTGTATGCCATCAGAGTTTTCACTTTTCCAGCATCGTTCTGCAAGTATACTCTTAACAACTACAGGTTTTCCTTCGTAAGAATTCATAACTCACGAATGTGCCAGAAATCATCTGCCAAACAGCCTGAAGACTAGCTATTTTTTCAGAGCTGGATTCGTAAACCCAATTTTACATTCAGTCATAACCAGGGCTACATGTCTTATTTGGTTGAAGGACAGCAAACCAACACCAGCCAGTTGGCTTAATTTTTTAAATATTTAAAATGCTATTGAATTTTTGGAAATGTGTACTAAGCTTATGTGTTCATAAGTCAGTGATGTCATTAATAGCAAATAATTACTAGTTCTTTTAAGTTACAAGTGTAAGTAGAACATGCTCTAGGTCAAGTTGGAACAAATCAAATTTCTTTTGTTGGTCTTTGTAGTATTTACCATGAGACTCAATTTCACATTTGTCTTTGATTATGGTATTTTTATCATAGGTTTTTGTAATTTGTTTATTCATTGTTGGCTAAATACAAAATAATTAGTATACAGTGTAAAAGAGTGTTTTGATAGACATTCATGCTCACTAAATATATGAGAAAGAGGACAAATGTCCATACCTGATTCATCTCTTAACTATATCCATCTTAGTTCTTTTTGAAGAAGAAAATAGTATTTCTACAATCCCTTTTCCTTTAGTTGAACTTGAATAATCCTACTTTTATTTTTTTTCTCCAACTTGTCTCTTTTCTTAGTCTGAGACTCCTAACAATCTTACTTGAGTTCTTTGTTGCTGTTATTTGCTCCTCTTGATTGCTATATCACACTGTAAAAACACATCATGCTTCATTTGTAGTATTCTGATTTGCAGGGTACGTTCCTCTGTACATCCTTAAGTACATAGGTATGAGATTTCTCATTATATCCCTAATGGTTGACTTATTAGATTATAAGGTATGTGAGGCTTCAGTCTTAGTAGATAAGCCCACATTTGTTTTGCCAGGGATCCAAAAGTTTCTCATTTTCATGTAATCAGATCTAGCTGGGTTTTGTTTCTCACAATTTCTTTCATTGCTTTTAAAAGATCTCCCTCCCCCAGTTAAAGAACTGAAAAAGAGAATGTAAACCTGATAATTTTTTATTTTCCTTGCAGATATATAACGCACTGAGAACAGTGGAGCACATGACAGTCTATGAGAAAGAAGCCATTCCAAGCAGGTTCCACTACAAGAACGGGAAATTCGTTTCTCCTTTGACCTTAGTGGCTGATGAAGGTTGGGTCATAGCTGAGGTAATTATAAAAATAATGACAGGAAAAATGTTCATTATGCAAATAGTTCAAAGGTAAAGAAGAATAATAGTTATTCCGCTCTTACACTTAAGCAAGGTATCCTTCACCTCCACCTCCTCCCCCACCCCCAATATATGTCATTCATCCTGCTGCTTCCTTGTTTAGAGAAGCAAGCAGTTTGATCAGGTAAATTTCAGACACAAGCTGTAGACACTAGCTCAGAGTCACGGTTTAGACTTCATGGCTCCAGACTCACTGTATTTTAACAAACAGACCTTAACTCAATTACTGAGGCTTACAAGGTAACCTGTTCTGTTTAAAGCGGAACAATTACTGTGAACTAAAGCAATTGCTCCAGGGCAGCCAAAAGCAAAGAGAGGCCCAGCTTTTGCTTTCCACCTTGAAGATATATGCTCAGCAAACAAACCTCTACAGATCCTGTTCCCCAGTTTGCAAGCGTAGTTTTGCAAAGGAGATCGTCTTGCATTTTTAGTCCAAACTTAAACTTACGCCTGGTGACTTCAACAGCCCCCTCCTCATCCATTTATGACATGGGGCCAGCCTGGGAAGGTCAGGCCCTTAAAGAGGATTCACCTGCGTGCCATGCTTTGAATCTAATCCTAAGGAAAGTGTAGGTGACCTTAAGAGTTATGAGATAAGAGACAGGTAGCAAATGGATTACTCTGTAGGGTAAAATAAAATGGTAGATGTAGAAACGTGAAAGTAGTTGGTCTTCTATCCAAAGTTAAGGTCTAACAAGGTTAAGTTATGGGTCTGAGAGAAAGCAGCAATACTGATCAAGCAATGAGTGGAAGTTCAGGGACCTGGTTACGGGAGAAACAGTTGTGAGACATGAAACTCAATTGTTGAAGAGAACCTAGTCACTCCCAAATTATTATCAGACACAGTGAAGCCCCAAGGATAAAGGTACGTAGCAGAGAAGAGCTGGGTGATCCATTTCTCACAGGCTAGAGATTGAGCAAACCCTGCTGTCCACTGAGTCGGGTTCTTTATGCCAGATGATTTTATAAAGACTTTTCCTTAGGTATCTCTTAGTGTTAACTCTAAAAAAGTAAATGTTTCTCTTCATTTCATTTTATGTCAGCCAAGTTTTCAGGGCTTGACACACAAGCAGTCAATGTAGTTCTACTAATTGCTATTGAGTCAGAACAGATTGACTTTACTGCAGGTTTCCAGAGGCTGTAAATTGCAGGAAAGGAGATTACTCATTTTTTCTCTCACAGAGCTTCTGGTGGATTCAAACTGCCTGTTTTTGGATTAGCAGCCCAACTATGCACCCACTCAACCACTGTTGTTGTTAGGTGCTGTCGAGTCGTAGACAACTCATAGCAACCCTATGAATGAAAGGCTTGAGAATTGCTCATAGAGTTTCTGGAGACAAGCCATTTCAGAAGTGGATACCACTCCTGCTTCCAGGCTTGTTTTAATCGGTGAGCTCCAGCAAACACTGTCCAACATGGGTAACCATTATCACACTTGGCACATCAGTGTCACAGTGTTTAGAATCACAGCAACCACAAGTTACCTCTGTACAGCAATGCACAGACCAGTGCTACACCACCTAGAAGAATGTTTGACAGAAAAACAATTTGAACCCGGCCTGAGGGCCGCAGATTACAAATCACCCACCTTGGGCTTGGTAGCATAACTTTCTGTCCACTAGGTCAACGTAGCTCTTTCTATGCCGTCGTTGTTATTGTTGTTAGGTGTCGTCTAGTCGTAGACGACTCATAATGACCCTATGAATGAAAGGCCTAAGCACTAGGGTTCCAGAAATGTAAAACCATAAATGTAAATGTAAAACTTTCCCATAAAGTTGATTCGTGTGGAGATCCCATTTGTCAGGATTCCATAAGGTTTTCTTGACTTGATCTTTACAGAAGCAGATCTCTAGGGCTTCTGTGATGGTGCCCCTCCAACCTTTAGGTAACAGGTGATCAAAGTCTACTTGGACTACCCTAAGGCCAATTAAAACACATTTATACACATACAAATGTTTATTAATACACATTCTTGAGTAAGGCACTGATTCTTCTTCTGTCATCCTTAGTCATTATCCAGCTCTCTGACGCATAGCAAGTAATTGCAAAGATCATGGCTTGGATCAGGTGCACCTTGGTCTTAGATTGACATCATTGTTTCTCAGTACTCTGGAGAGGTCACCGACTGCAGATTCTCCCAGTGAAATTTGTCTTTTCATTTCTTGACTGCTGGTACAAGAGTGTTGATTGTGAACCTCAATCTCTTCTCCATCCATTGTGGTGCTGCCCATTGGCTCAGTGGCAGGAATCTTTGTCTTCTTGATGTCAGCACTGTGAAAGCCAGCTGTTCAGCTACTTCCTTTAACCTCAGTCCTTTCTCTACCTATCACCCTGTGTTAAGGGCACACGCATTTTTTCCTGTTTGTGAAAATGATTGTTCCTGTGCTAGATTTAAGGGTTTAGAATGAAGTGATCAGGGAGTGGCTCGATCAACTTACTCCTCAGTGTGCTCTCTGGCTCTCATGCCTACAATCAGTGCTCAAGGGATTCTAGGAATTTCCATGGGCCCAGCAAACAATGCATTAGCACACCTGCTAGGTTCTTTCCTTATCAGCTCCTAATTGCTCATCTCAAGTACCATCTCTTTCTTAATGTGTGTTGTTTTTCTCTTCTTTGGGATTCTAATAAGACTCTAAACCACCTCACAGGTGCTGCTTGTCTGTTTTTGTGCTCTTTGCACCTGAGTCAGCAATTCCTTGAGAAAAAATATCATAAAATTTGGTACACTGAAGATGCATGACATTTTAATTAATTGATGGGGATTTACTAAATTGATTTAATTTTGATTATGATTTAATTTTGATAGGCTGTTCACTTTGCAGGTTTATAATTCAGTTGCCAAGTGAACAGAGGGAAAGCATCAATCAGGCCTTCACCATTGCCATCAAGTGTATCTGACGCATGGTCATCCCATGTTCATCAAGGTAGAACTGTATTCCATAGGATTTTCACAGGCTGGGCTTTTGTTGTGGTTGTTGTTGGTTGCCACACTTTCCTTTCACATGCTTCTGGATGAATTCAAACTCCAGTCTTTTAGTTAGCAGTCAAAGTGTAAAAGCCATCTGCACCACCCAGGGACTCCAGGGCCAGCCTTTCTCACTGCCTAATTGTTCTTAGGTGCTTTTGAGTTGAGTAGCAATCCTATGAACAACAGACCTGAACGTGGCTAAGTGTTAGTTGCCTCTAAGAATTTCACTTTGGGAAGGCCACTGAAATTGTAAGTGGTCATTTGCCAATGTCCGCTCATCCAGAGCAGCTGTCCACAGACAGAACACATCAGCTAGTCTTTACTGGCTGCATGCTTGAGCCCACGGTGCCCAGAAAAATCGAGAGCACTAGAGTTTGGTGAAGTATTGTGAAACATGATGCTGTGCCATTGAACTTCTAGACATCTGTCTGAGTTCTAATCTGAGAGAAATGCAGCAAATTCATGCTCAGGCTTCCTAGGGGAGACCAATATTTCTTTCTGGAGGGAAGATTTATTTTTAAAACTAACAAAAGATATGAAATGCCTGACTCAATTCTAAGGCCTCTGTGGTTAAGCGGCCGTTAGGTCTGGGCCCAAAATAGCTGGGGAAATCAAGACAATCTGGAAAATATGGCTTCTGAGTTTTAGTGGCAGCTAGAGTGGCATTGTCCAGACCCAGCTAAATGAGCTCCAGGAAGTCCGACGTGGAATGCTAGAAGCAGCCTTCTCTCTGCTGGTGATTTGTACAGCCATCTCAGAGCACACTTGTACCACCTCACCCTTGGCACACTTCAATAAACACAAACTTGGAAGAAAAGAAACCCCATCCATGCATTCCTCCACAGATTTGGCGACTTAGGGAATTCTGACTTTCCTTGGTCTCTGTAATTTTGCTGTCTGGCATTTTGCATTTCCATGATTAAGCTGTGTGTGGCAAGGGGATTTCTAGGGTCAGGCCAAGGGCCTGAGGTCATAGCAACTAAATTCTTTCTCTACCTTCTAAGACTGAGAAAGTGAAACCATCGGCAGGGCTCGCCTTTGTAGTGGCGTGTGGCAAACACACATCAAGGCTCCTAACCACCACTCCCAGGAGTCTCCAGAGAGTCATGCTAACTGAAAGCCCCTCTGGAGGGCAATTTAAAATCACAGCAGCACAAAATCTGAGAAACCGTGTCTGTAATAGAAACTGTAGCAGAGCCTTCACCCTCACAGCACAACCAAGAGCCAGCCAAATAGTCTCCACTTTCATAGGAGTTTTAATTGAAGCCACTCCTGACTTTATTGTGTACCTTGTACAGACTGGGATGATTTCAAAAGCTTATTGCATTTTATGGAAAGTGAGAGGCTCCTCTATAACCATATCCCAGGAGAACAAAGTAGATTTAATCTTTATTATGCTCTGAACAAAACTGGGAGCCCTGGAGGTGCAACAGGGATAAAGCATTGGGCTGCTAAAAGAAAGATTGGAGGTTTGAATCCACCAGCTGCTCTGAGGGATAAAGATGAGGATGTTTGCCTCCATAATGTGACAACCCCGTGGCGGGTGAGCACATCCAGGGCTGCAACTGTTAGCTGAAACATGCCAGTTTGTATTCATCGATTCCTGGGGCTTCATTTTTTGCCAGTGCCTTTAGCACAGCTTGAACATCTTCCTTCATTACCTTTGACTCTTGTTCATATACTAGCTCCTGATATATTTCAGTGTCAACCAATATTTTTTGGTACAGTGACTCTGTATGTTCCTTTCATCTTCCTTTAATGCTTCTTAGATCATTCAAGATACTGCCCATGTTGTTGTTGTTGTTGTTATTATGTGCTGTCAAGTCGCTTGTGACTCATAGCGACCCTATATACAACAGCCCTAAACTCCACTCTGTCTTGTGCCAATCGCACTGTCTCTGACACTCTCGTCCCGATTATCCCAGTCACTGAATCAATCTACCTCATAGAGGGTCTTCCCCTCCTGCGCTGTCCCTCCACCCTCCCAAGCATGATGTCCTTCTCCAAGGACCGGTCTCTCCTCACAACATGTCCAAGTACATCAGACGAAGCCCCAGAATCCTTGCCTCCAAGGAGTCACCCAGTTTAACCCTTTACAGGACGAATCTGTTTGTTTTCCTAGCAGTCCATGGTATTCTCAATACTCTTCTCCAGCACCACAGCTCAAAGGCATCAATTCTCCTTCTATCCCCCTTGGTCATTGCCCAACTCTCTGATGCATAACAAGTGATTGCAAAGATCATGGCCTGTATCAGGCACACCTTAGTCTCCAGGGAGACACCATTGCTCTTCAGTACTCTGGAGAGGTCCCTAACAGCAGACTTTCCCATGGCAATGCGCCTTTAAATTTCCTGGCTACTGGTGCCAAGAGTGTTGACTGTGGAGCCAAGCAAACTAAAGCTGTGAGCAATCTCAGTCTCTTCACCATCCATCCTGATGCTGCCAATTGGTCCAGTGGTGAGAATCTTTGTCTTCTTGACATTGAGCCTCAATCCATATTGTAGGTTGCAGTCCTTGACCCTCTGCAGCAGGTGCTTCAGGTCCTCTTCAGTTTCAGCAAACAGGGTTGTGTCATCTGCATAATGCAGGTTGTTGATAAATCGTCCACCAATCTTGACCCCATATTTCTCCTCATAGAGTCCAGCCTCCCGGATAATCTGTTCTGCATATAGGTTGAAAAGGTATGGAGATAGGATGCATCCCTGGTGTACGCCCTTCCCAATTTTGAACCATGCAGTGTTCCCTTGCTCTGTTCTGATGACTGCCTCCTGGTCCAAGTATAGGTTTCGCATTAGAATGATCAAGTGTTCTGGGATTCCCATTCTTCTCAGAGTCAGCCACAGTTTGTTATGATCCGCACAGTCAAATGTCTTTGCATAGTCAATGAAACACAGATAGACATTCCTCTGGTATTCTTTTCTTTTAGCTAAGGTCCATCTAACATCAGCTACAATATCCCTAGTATCACGACCCCTTCTAAACCCTATCTGGACTTCTGGTAGTTCTCTGCTGATGTGCTGTTCCAGTCGTTTTTGGAAAATCTTCAGTAAAATCTTGTTTGCATGTGAAATCAGTGAGACTGTTCTATAGTTTCCACATTCTGTTGGGTCACCTTTCTTTGGGATAGGAACAAATATCGATCTCTTCCAGTCAGTTGGCCAAGTGGTTGTTCTCCAGATTTCTTGGCACAGCATGGTGAGCACATCCAGGGATGCATCTGTTAGCTGAAGTATGTCAATTGGTATACTGTCTATTCCTGGAGCCTTATTTTTTTTCCATTTCCTTCAAAGCAGCCTGAACTTCTACTTTCATCACCATAGGCTCTTGCTCATTTGTTGTTTCATGAAATTCTTCTGTGTCTTCCAATTCTGCCCATAACCTCTTCAATTTGAGACTTGAATTTGGTTTTTAGTTTAAATCTGCCATCAGCACCTTTGGTACCAGCAGTCAAGAGATCAGAATACGTATTGCATTGGACAAGTCTTCTTTCAGGGACCTCTTCAAAATCACTAAGCAACAATAATGTCAATTTGAAGACTAAGGTGTGCCTGAGTCAGGCCATGGTCTTTCTGATTACTTGCTATGCATCTGTGAGCTGGACAGTGACTAAGGATGACAGAAAGAGAACTGATGCCTTTGAGTTGTGGTGTTGGAGAAAAGTGCTGAATATGCCATGGACTGCCAAAAGAACATGCAGATATGTCTTGGGAAAAGTACAGCTAGAGTGCTTCTTGGAGGCAAGGATTGAGAAAGTTTGTCTCACATACATTAGACATGTTGCTAAAAGAGGCCTTTCTTTTTCTTTCTTTTTTTTATTATTGAGATTTTAATGAACGTTTATAAAGATCTTGGATTTCCATTCATTCATTGTTGCACATTTTCCTCCATGCTCACCCCTCCCCCCCCCAGTTTGCTTTTCTCTTTGAAAATAAAAAAAAATCTTTCATTGTTATACAAGGCCAACACCCCCGCCTCCCCCTTGCCAGTTCACTTTACTATGCATTTCTTTTTCTGGAATCTTGTCATGAAAATAATACTTAAAAATCTCCTCCTGTACCAGTCAAATCTGATTTGATGGTACACTCACACAAAAATAATAGAATTAAAAAAAAAAGAAAGATCCAAAGCAAAATGGACCAAAATTCTGCATATGTCATTTCTACATGGTAAATATACAGGTCTTTATTATATACTAGTATCTGTGCTTTCCCAGCTGTCTTCAGAATTTTCTGTTAATTTTCCCAGAGAGTAAAACACCCACAGGAAACACAGTGTACTTACATTTTTAATCATTTTAGTCTGTTCATTAATAGCTTCAAGGGGAACATTAGTGGCTCCAATTTGCTGAGTGATACCTCCTGCCTCACCGTCTTGGACATGAGTGTGCCGGAGCTGTGAGAGGACAGGAAATACAGATTTGTATTTTGAAATAGGAAAAATTAAGAGGGAAAGTAATAAAAAAGTATTTTAAAAAGAAATACC
>NW_006399768.1:22770335-22789956 GCF_000299155.1 Elephantulus edwardii | reverse complement strand
AATTTTGTGGCATTATGGTCTGACAAGATGGTTTGTATTATTTCTATGTTTTTGAATCTATTGATGCTCACCTTGTGACCTAGAATGTGATCTATTCTACAGAATGTTCCATGCACTTTGGAGCTCATTTTTTAAAAATATATATAATAGTATCTGACAGACAAGTATTTTACAGAAAAGAGCAGATGACAGACATTTACCCAGTTAGAAAAATGACCAATAGATTCAATGTTACTGGTCACCCTTGCTACATTTTTTTTATCCACCCTTTCCCTACTCCACCACCATCCCTTCCTACTTTTGCCTACACAATTCAACACCCGTTCCCGTTGACCTGCCCCTCATGTGATGGCCTAAGTCTCAAGCCATCAGGATTTCTGTGATTCTGAACATATTATGCAGCTGTCAGTCTCTTATGATGCAGCTAGTATGACTTCAATTTAAAGTCTTTAATTACAACTGTCATGTACAACTTCTTTTCCTGGAAGATTCTGAGAAAAATCCTTGTTCTTAAACTTTCACTCCAGGATTGACTTCTAGTGCGTTAATACTGCTTGTCTTCTATTTGTAGCCAGGTGCTGATGCAAGAGGATAGCTCCACAGAAGAGAAGGACGTGTCCTCCAGGACCAGTGCACAACTTTTGTTTCTAAAAACTATGTCTCTGGAAATGGCGTCCGTGGGAGTGCCTGGCTAATATCCCCTTAGTACCTGGGATAAGGTGTTGAGATCAGGAAAGCTCCACCTCTCTCCCCTCCCTGAGTCCCAAAAACTATTTCTCTGGCAATGGCGTCCGCGGAGGTCCCTGGCTAGTGTCCCTGTTGTAACTGGGATAAGGTGTTAAACATGGGCTTGGTGAGAGAAATGAGGCTGGAGATAGAATGATAGAAATCTGCACATTAAAGATTTATTCACTGCAAATACCTTTTATAAGAAACATAAATGCAGGCTATACACATGGATTTCACCTGATGGCATGCATAGGAATCAAATTGATTACATCTGTGGAAAGACTCACTGGAGAAGCTCAATATCAGCAGTGAAAACCAGGCCGGGTGCTGATTGTGGGACAGACCACCAACTACTCATATGCAAATTCAAGCTGACGTTGAGAAAAATTAAATCAAGTCCACGGGAACCAAAATTTGGTCAAAAAATCTGTCCCACTCGAATTTCAAAACCATCTCAGGAACAGGTTTGAGGCCTTGGGCACCAATGAGAATAGATCAAATAAGCTCTGGGAGGATATCAAGAAAATTATCCATGAAGAATGTGAAAGATCATTACAAAGGCTAAAGAAGAAGAAAAGACCAAGATGGATGTCAGATGAGACTCTGAGTATTGCATTAGAGCACTGAGAAGCCAAAGCTAAAGGAAGAAACTAAGAAATCAAATAGCTGAATAGAAAATTTCAAAAGGCAGCACAGGATGACAATAGAAAATTTCAAAAGGCAGCACAGGATGACAAAGCAAGATACTATAATGAAATGTGCAGAGAGCTGGAGTCAGAAAATCAAAAGGTCAGACTCACTCAGTATTTTTTAAGCTGAAGGAGTTGAAAAACAAATTCAAGCCATGAGTGGCAATACTTAAGGATAATTTGGGTAGAATGTTAAATGATGCAGGAAGTATCAAAAGAAGATGGAAGGAGTACACAGAGTCACTGTATCAGAAGGAATTGGCTGATATAGAAGAATTTAATGAAATAACATATGAGCAAGAACCTATGATGATGAAGGAGGAAGTTCAAGTTGCTATGAAGGAATTGGCAAAAAACAAGGCTCCAGGAGTTGGTGGCATAACAATTGACATGTTTCAACAAACAGACACTGCCCTGGATGTGCTAAGTTGTGCCAAGAAATCTGGAGGACAGCCAGCTGGTCAACTGACTGGAAAAGATTGATATTTGTTCCCATTCCAAAGAAAGGAGACCCAACAGAGTGAGGAAATTATCAAACAATATCATTAATATCACATGCAAGCAAGATTGTGCTGAAAATTATCCAAAAACGTTTGGAACAATATGTCAACAGAGAACTGGCAAATGTGCAGGCTGCATTTAGAAGAGGTCGTGGTACTAGGGATATTATAGCTAATATTAGCTGGATCTTGGCAGAAAGCAGAGAATACCAGGAGAATGTCTATCTGTGCTTCATTGACTGTGCAAAGGCTTTTGACTATGTGGAAGAATGGGAATCCCAGAACATTTGATTGTGCTATTGCAAACCTATACCTGGACCAAGAGGCAGTCATCAGAATAGAGCAAGGAGACACTACATAGTTTAAAATCAAGAAGGGGTTCCGCCAGGGATGTATTTTGTCTCCATACCTTTTCAATCTGTTTGCAGAACAGATCATCCGAGATGCTGGGCTGTATGAGGAGGAATGTGGCATCAGGATTGTTGAACGAGTCATCAACACCTGCATTATGCAGATGACACAACCCTGCTTGCTGAAACTGAGGAGTACCTGAAGCACTTGCTGCAGAAGGTCAAGGACTGCAGCCTCCTATATGGATTGAAGCTCAACATCAAAAAAACAAAGATTCTCACCACTGGGCCAGTTGGCAGCATCAGTATGGATGGTGAGGAGATTGAGACAGTTAACAGTTTTGTTTTACTTTGCTGCACAATCAGCACTCAGTAACAGCAGCCAGGAAATCAAGAGGCAAATTGCATTGGGAAATTCAGCTGTGAGGGACCTCTCAAGAGTACTGAAGAGCAGTGACGTCAGGCTGGAAACTAAGGTGCACCTGATCCAGGCTATAGTCTTAGCAATTGTGTGCTATGCCTCAGAGAGTTGGACAGTGAGTAGGAATGATAGAAAAAGAATTGATGCCTTTGAGCTGTGGTGCTGGAGAAGAGTGTTGAATATACCATGATGGACTGCTAGGAGAACAAACATGTTTGAGCTGGAGAGGGTGAAGCCAGAACGCTCCCTGGAGGCAAGGATTCTGGGGCTTCGTCTGACATACTTTGGGCATGTTGTAAGGTAGGACTGGTCCTTGGAGAGGGCCATCATGTTTGGGAGAGTGAAGGGGTGGCACAGGAGAGGAAGACCCTCGACGAGATGGATTGATTCTGTGACTGGAGTGGTGGGAATGAGTGTGTTTTAGATGGTGAGGCTGGCACAGGATAGAATGGCATTTAGGGCACTTGTACATAGTGTTGCTATGAGTCACAAGAGACTCCATGGCACATAACAACAACAACAACAACAACAACAACAAACATTCCATGTGGAAAGAAATTTTAAAAATGATCAAAACACCCAATCAGTGATGCACTGATTCAAGAACCAGGCCTAGGACAGGTTCTGTGGAGCCAGGGTTGGACCCACCAGTTCCAATGGTGTGTTCTCTAGTGACAGGTCAGGAAGACAACTGTGTGGTGACGAAAGAAGGCACAGAGCAGACAGCACCAGGCAGAGCAGAAGACACACACACAGAGCTTACAGCAGTGTCTCTAGTCAGGGAGGGAGTCCTTGAAGGATGAATTTTCAGGTCCCCACTTGCCCTGTGAGAAGTCAGTTTTGGGTGCCAGGCATAGCTGGGGGCCAGATGTTGGCCCAGAAGCTGCCTGCTCCGTTTCTCCTTTGGAGCATTTTTTTTTTCAGTGGCTTAGCAACCATCTGCTGATCTCCACTAAGGGGAAAGCTGCAGGAATGGGTGAGAACTGTATGTGCTAATATATTCCAAAAAAAAAAACAACAATAGAAAAATGCCCTGGGAGTTTTTCCAAGGCAAGAAACAGCCCATGCATGAGGAAAGGAAACAATGAATATAGACTATTGGGGATCCCTTCTGTTTCTTTCTGTCCTTCTGTCCCTTTTGCACCTCATCCCCATCCCCAATACTCTCTTAACCTCTGAACTTTTTCACCAACTTTTTCTGATTCTTTCTATTGTAAGCACTGTTGAAAATGACTAACCATACTTTAGCAGCTTCTCAAGGAAGGGTCTAGCACTCCATCCACTACCGTGTAGAGGAGGGGCCTGGCAGGCACCGGCCAGTGTGGAACTATCTACCTCAGGTGTGTATTTTATTTTAATCCCGAAGAGAGTGTTGATTGTAAGCTGAACAAGTAGTCTAGGTTTACCAAGCACTGACCTGGTTTTAAATCAGAAGATCCCAGATCTTATGCACTCCTTTAGTATCCACAGATGCTCTTATTTGGTCATCCTGTAGGGATGACCAAACCCTCAGGAAGCCCTCCTGAAGAGGTCACTAGGGCCGAGGGCACCCCAGTCCTCTCACCATCTCACTCTGGTGGCTACTTTCTCGAGAAGCTTTTCCTTCAGGTGAGGTTTCAAGAGGCTTGTTTTGCCTAAGTCCTGCCAGAGCATTACCCAGGACCCCTACTGCACTCTGTCAGTGTCCCTTTGGTCCCATAGTGACCCCTCTCCATAATTCACAAGCCCCACACCCACTGACAGTGACTCTCTATACACGGTTTCCCTTCTGTGTGCCCACCCCCTCCTCAGAGCCTTATTCGGTAAAGTACCAGCCAATCTGAAGCTGTTATTTATAACTGGAGGGGACTGCCCATCTTTATTTCTTGGAGTTACTGGTAGTTTCTAATTGCCAGAACACATGACCTTTTGGTTAACAGCTTAACACACTATAGACAACAACCATCAGAGCCCCCTTCCACTTACTAGAGGGATATAACCCGCTTCCAGGATACAACCCACTTCCATGTGCTCCACCCAATATATGCTGCAGAAGGACCAGTGTTTTCTGTAGTCTCTGGGGACTTACTACCCACCCTGCTATGGATGTGACTTTTTCAGTGATTTAAACTGGGGAGTACAAGTGAATGTACATGTGTGTGTGTCCACACACACACACACACACACACACACACACACACCCTCCACTACCATCGCTACCTGCTCCAGTTTCTACCCTCCTTCCTTTCCTTGGGCTTACCCTGGGCAGCATGAGTACTTCCTGGGATGCCATGTCACTAGGTGGCACTCAGTGGCAGCCCATGGGCTTGGTAAGGTCAAGATGGGGTCAGGATTCCCAACTAGAATTGTCAGATATCTTCTGTGGTGGTCTGGGACCTCAGTTTCTTAAAAATTAAAACTCAAAGTGTGCATGAAAAATGGTAATATTAGGGAGCAGAATGGAAGCCACCAGAAGAGATTAAGGTTGTGCACTTTGATGTACCATCCTGAGGTAACGTCACCCACTCAATCACCTGGACGGAATGATCAGCTTTCCCACAAAGCCCACTAGTTCGTCATTCATTTCTTTAAATCTGTCAGAGGAGTTGTTCATTTCAGTAAGAATACATGTGTCATTTGTAGATTTAACGATGGTCAGAGAGATCCCTCCGTTGCCTCTTCTTTGCTGTGTTTGTGTCAGTGGAATTTAGACTCCAAGTTCTTACTCTGGTAGTCAGTCTTCATCTCCCTTTCATCAATGGCTTTGCTCTGTTGACGATGAATAGGAGATGCAATGTGTTGAATCGGGTGATGAAACTCAATACGGATATGTGGAGAGCATCCATCGTCACAGACAAAGAACAACAACGCATAATAAGTTAGAAAGGCAATAAGGAAATCAAGCATTCTCATGGAAAAATACAAGCTACAGCTGGACAAGGAGATTCAAGGGATGATGGAAATTCAGGAAACAGAGAGTCAATGAAATAGCGGGATTTGGAAAGCAGTAATACTAGGGAGCAATTCATGAGGTGAGACTAGAAGAGTGTGCAATGCAATGTGACAGCTAAATAAAGCAAGGAGTATCCAACCATCGCTGCGTGCTGTACTCACAGCCATCCTATGGGCTGCTCACAGCCAGCGGCATCTGGTGGCCATACAGCAGCCATTTATGGAACACCTCTTGTGCACCAGGCATTTCACATACAGTCACGTCATTCTCAAAATCCCTGCAAACCAGGGTTGTCATCCCACGATATAGCAAGAAGACTGAAACTGAAAGAAGTTAAGCAGCTTTCCTAGGACCACAGAGCTTAAACGTGGCAAAACTGACATTGAAGCCATTGCCAGTCAAATTCCCAAACCTCTTTTCTACATGTTCCACTCGGCTTCTATGAATGAGGTGAAGACGCAAGCTAGAGGGAGAATCAGTGCGGGCAGGAACATTGCTGTGATCTCTGGCTGTGGAAGTGGAAATTGTATGAGAACCAGGGTCAACGGACTTGAGTCCAGCCTCAGCTCTGTCACTAGCTTTGTGTCTCTGAGAGTATCTTTGTACTTCCAGTTCCACCATCTGCATTGTGAAGAAAACAATATTATCCATCTAGCAATGCATTGATTGTTAGGTGACTGTCAGTGAAATCTGTGCACCTACAGAGTGTTACTGGCCTGGTAGTAGGAAGCTGTGCTGCAATCCCAAAGGCGAGGGGTTAACATACACCAGCTGCTCTGCAGGAGGGGGATAGGCAACCTTCTCCCATGCGATTCACTGCCTCTGAAAACCTGCTGGAAAGTCAGCTATGGGTTGGCTCCAACTCGATGGCGCAAAACAGGAACAGACAAGAACAGGGGTTAAGCATATATGTTGTACAACAAATAGGTGCGACAGAGGCTCTTGGGGGAAAGGCCATTGCAAGCCCTCTAGACCACAGCTCCACAATTCTACTGTAGATCACATAAGGTTTCCACCTCTTATTTTTGTAATATTTGAAATATTAAATCCTGCCCAGCAAGATGATGATATATGTCTAATACATATATAATACATATGCAGTTTGCGATGCCTCCTTTTGTAACTGTTGATTCTAACTCAGGGTGACTCAGTGGGCACTGGAGGATCTGTGTTTCAGGAGGCTTCCAAGCGTGGGATTGCTGGGAAATAGACCCCCAGATCTGTCTTTCAAGGTGCTATGAGAGGAGGCTTGAACTACCAACCTTGTGCCTATTAGTTGAGAACACAATTATTTGGCTACCCCTAGCTGCCTTAGGATTTACACAACTTTCTTTAAGCTCTGCGTTGCACAACAAAGAACTTTCTATAGTCTTGAAAATGTAATTCTGAAGGAAAGGAAGGTGACAGGGTTGTGGTCGGTCTGGACTCGCGGGGAAAAGAATGGAGAGTTTGTGGCCTGGAGAAGAGAAGCATGAATGTGATCTTCAAAGGTCTGCATAGTCCTTTACTTGGAGTAGAGTGGGCTGACTTATTCTGAGTTGCTCCCGAGGGAGGAGCTAGAAGCCTGTGCTGGTATGTGGGATGGTAGGGAGTGGAGTAAGAGGCCAGATCCTGGGCTTCAGTTGCTTTTCAAGTAAAATGAAGTGATTGCGTTATATGCATTTTAATATACTATTAAATAACATACTATTATATACTATATACTCCTATGTACTATTTAGTGTTTCAGTACAGCCAAGCATAAGAAAATACCTTTTCACCTAGAAGTCTGCAGCAATGTCATGGACTATTTCCCATGACATCGAACTACCCGGAACAGGAAGAGGGTGGAAGAGTTAGGGTTATGCTGGGTAGCAGTTTGCATCAGATGCTGTCTAATCTCGGGACATAACATGTGATTGTCTTGGTTGGTTTCAGGATCGAGAGATGCTCCCATATTGGAGGAACAGCACTGGAAAGCCGGCTGGCTGGCAGCATGGATGGCATGGATACGACAATGAGCTCATGGACATGAGAGGCATTTTCTTGGCCTTTGGTCCAGGTAGGGAAGGAAATGAGCATATTCTTAGTCGACCCTTCCCAGGGTGGTTGCTCCTCAGTAGGAGTCAATGGTGCTGGTAGAGACGAGTGTGAGTTCTTTACATCTCCTGTTGGTGAGCAATGCCTGGCAAACACAGCCAAAGCATTTTTGTTGACTTCTATTCAAATGTTTCTTGGGGTTTGACGTATGTGGTCAAATATTTTTCCTTGTAAAATTTAGATCCCAACTGCAGTGAAGGTAACATATAATTCTACTTGTTTGTGATTTATTTTTTGCATAATTCATTGAAACGTTATTTCACAGCTATCTGATGTGCAGGAAAGCTTATCAGAAATCGGGCGCTGATAGCTGTTAGTTTTGAAATGAAATGGGTGTGAAGGCTTCTCATGGTCTGGGTCTTGGGCCCTTCCTCCCCATCTATGTACCCATTTCACAGAGTTCACTCAATTCAAGGTCCAACCAGATGTTAAGGCATGCTAATGGAAAGGCTCCAACATGACCTAGGGTCCTACTTTGAAAAGGAGACATAAGCTTGAGTGAAGGCAAATTTGCTATGACTTTTTTTTTTTGCTATGACTTTATTTTTGGTTGCTGTGAGGCTGAACACGGTGACACTGATGTGTCAACTGCATTAATGGTTGGCTACCCAATGAGGACAGAGAGTGGGGTGGAGCTCCCCAATTAAAACAAGCTTGGAAGGAGGAGTGATATCTACTTCCATAATAGCTTGCCTCCGGAAACCCTATAAACCTGGAGAGAGGATGAAAGGCACCCAAGCATCGAGGACTCTCCTTCATAGGGTCGCTATGAGTCACTTGTGACTAGACGGCACTTAACAATAACAACAACAACAACATGACTTTTTATTAGATGAATTTTTAGTGTCTGAAGAGATGGGAGATGAAGAGGGCCCCTTTGGATATTTGCTTTAACTGGGACAGTATTATAGATTAACAGTTTGTAAAAGATCCTCAGACACACTGGAGACATTCTGCTACATGAACACCTTCTTTATTAAATATATATATATATATCTCAAAAGCAGCAAAAACATTCAGCACTCTGTTGACTAGTTCACAAGGTCCTCTTCTTTCTTACTGTTGTCCGCAATCCCTATTAAATACAGCAAGTTTACTCTGATTCCACATTCCAAATATCCTTTTCCAGATGGTGATCAAAATGTTTCATCCCACAAAAGTCTACATTCTCCTCTCAAATGATAGGTTAGAGACCACATCTAGAAAGAAGCCCTGCCCTTCTCTATGTAGAAAGACTGAAGATAAGTCAGCTCACCACGTTCTTCCAGCCTCGCTTCACTCGACTTATCACAAAACAGCTGTTGAGATCAGGGGTGCCAATAGCTGTAGTTCCCTCAGTGCCTGTGGGATCCTGAGCTTAGGGAATGTGGCTAAGTTATCTAGGCTGTGGTAACAGGGAAGGCACAAGCGGATGACTGTAGTGCACAGAAATCTCCCCTCTCATTTAAGTTCCAGATGTCAGCTCTAGAAGGCCTTTTCTCTCTGTTTCTTCAGGAGTCAGACTCAAACTCATTGCCACTGAGTAGAAATGGACTCTCAATTTGGTTTCTGGGGCTGTGAATCCCACGGAGGAGTTTGCTCATCTTTCTCCCATAGAAGTGGGAGATCTGGTCGATTCAAAGTACCGGAAAAGCTTAGCCTTTGGGCTAACAGCACAGTTCCCTATAACTAAACCACCAGAGCTCTCGGTCAGTCCTGAAGGGAGGCCCTCATTTCCTGTAACATTTGTAGGTGCCTTGGACATCCTTGGTGTTAAGCAGCTTCCTTGTATAGAGGCTTGAGTCCAAAAGGACACACTTCACTCCTGGTGAGTGCTTGGTAGTATCTGAGGGAGGGCCTCCCCTCATTTTCTCCCTCATTTATCTGTTGTGAGACAAAAGGTGTTACAGGGAGTACCACAGAAACACCCTTCATCTTTCACAATTGGGTTTATCTGATCCTAGGAGATCATCACACAGTTTCCACATTGCATTCTTACATACATGTATTCATGGAGAGGGGACACAATTCAATTCATGACAGAGTAACTTGGTCCAAGACCTTGCCCACGTGTAGTCTAAATTCCCAAGTCCCAGCGTGGACATCACTAGCCGCAAGCATTTACAAGTACAGGAGTGGGCTCATATCACTGACCTCAGACAGCTGAGAGGATATTCCATCATGTGGTCACTAGCCAGTGGTCAACTAGATCGGAGGTCAGATATGCAGAGTTCAGAGGTGAATGGATTTAGGGCATAGTTTGTGGGTTGTTGTCGTTGTTATGTGCCATTGAGTCGTTTGTGACTCATAGCGACCCTAAGTACAGCAGCCCTAAACCCTGCTCTCTCCTGTGCCAATCTCACTGCCTCTGACATACCCATCCCGATTATCCCAGTCACTGAATCAATCCACCTCATAGAGTGTCTTCCCCTCCTGCACCGTCCGTCCACCCTCCCAAGCATGATGTCCCTCTCCAAGGACCTGTCCCTCCTTCCAACATGTCCAAAGTATGTCAGATGAAGCCCCAGAATCCTTGCCTCCAAGGAGCAGCCTGGTTTAACCCTCTCCAGGATGAATCTGTTTGTTCTCTTGGCAGTGCATGGTATATTCAATACTGATCTCCAGCACCACAGTTCAAAGTTTGTGTATTACGTCGATTAAGTTGGAGACATTCCTTGGCTATTGCCTTTCTGTGAGAAAATATTATCCAGCAACACTTACTGAAAAGAATTGCCTCTTCCCTCTCTTCTCTCTCTCATTGCTGCTGAATCAGAACAACTTAGCTGGCCCTCCAGTGGCTTGCAGAAGGTTGTAAATCACATAGGAAGAAGAGATTGCTTCTTTTTCTGCCACAGACCCCTAGGTGGATTCGAACCACCAGACAGGCTTGCTTTTGGGTTAGCAGTACAACTCCCTACAGACTATGCCACACCAGAGTTCCCCTTTCCCTCTCCAGAAAAGAGAATTAAGATTAGAAATGCAAAACTATTATCTGTTGAAGGAATAAGCAAAAGTAACAGTCTCCAGCAAATTTTAAAGCAGAACCAAATCTAATCCAAATCAAACATTTTCAACACAGCACCCAAACTTTCACTAGCTTCAAGTTACATTCAGTTGGGGAGATTCTGTCCATGAACAAAAGCCTTAGTCGTAAGCTCCTTGAAAACGAAAAACCCCAGTCTTTTACAGACAGAAAGACGCCCTGGATGAAAATGGCCTGAGCTAATTACAAAAATGTTTCCAGGCAGATATAGTCCTCGAGAGCCTCCCACACCCATCACGTTTCTGGCTCCAGTTCTCATGAAAGATTGAACAGCTTTACACACTGACTGTTTACTCCAGTGAAAATGTAAGAGTGAGGTCTTTAATAGCTATCTAGCTGCACTCTGAGATAAAGGGACTTCCCTCCTGATTAATCGTCTGCACCTCTTGCTTACAGAGGAGGTGGGCCTTGCTGTAGCTACCTCGATACAGCTGCAGAAGTCAGAAAGTCTAGTGCAGCAAAGAAAAAAGGAAATAATTCTGGAAGATAGCCTCACTCTGGTTAATCCCAGTTTCTAGTTTGAACAAGCTAATCTTGCCCTGGAGAACTTCACAGTGAAGATAAGACAGCAGGCGTGTGATTCAGTGAACTGCCTGCAAACCAGCAAGGCTCACGCAGGAAGCAGCTTGAAGAGCCCGCACAGTGTGAGCCTGCAGAGCCTCTTTGCTCTGGGAGAAACATTTTAAAAATATCTAGAAATTTCAAACCAATAGGAATAACTTCAATTTTCAATCCAGGTTCAAAGTGCCATCTCAAACTAGCAGCGGGTTTTGGGGGGTTTTTTGAGGGGGAGAGTCTCCTAAAATGGGCTTAATAGAAACTATACTCCTAAATTGGGCTTAGTAGAAACTATCCTTCAGGAATTGCCTCATTCCAGGCAGATCAGCTCAGCTCTTGGTCCTGAGTCCTATCCCTACACAACAGGGATCCTTGAACTAAATGAGCCCACCCACAAAGGACTTGATTGTGTTCAACTAAAAGAATCCTTTTTTTCCTAATAATCACTTTTGCCAGGATTACTCAATCTCAGTTTCTCCTGAAAAGTGTTAATGGGAGTGTTTGGCAAATTGAAGGAGGACACAGAGTATCATTGTTCACCACCCTATACTTTCTCACTCACACAACAAGGACAAGGCCCCCATGTGGTGGGGACAGTGCGATAGTCACTGGAACGGTCTTTCCACTGATAGCTCTTTCTTTAGCTGATTCTTCTGCTGAGGAAATGTAACCACTACAATTTACATTAGTTACTAAAACTATGTTAGTTAGTAAAATTCACCTTAGTATTAAGAAAGCTGAAATACTGGCACAACCCTCCCATTCTTTGCTCTGGGTTTGGCTGAGGTCACTCTGGTGGTGTAGTCCATAGAGAGCCATAATCCTAGGTCAGGCCTCTCAGTCCAAGTCCTTCAGCTGGTCCAAGTCCTTCAGCTGTTCCTAGGGAGAAAGTTGGGTAATCTCCTCCTAGCATGATTTATAGTCAATGTCCACCCAACAGCAGCAACTGACTGAGATTTGGGTGTTGGATTTTGTTACTCATTTTAAGCTCTGTACCTTCCCCACTTCAAAAGAAAATGAACTCCCCAAATTCTTAGGTGAATCTTTTTAACCCACAGTTAACACCTGTTAGCTATTTCCTTTACAGGTGTACTTTGGAGATACTGCTAATTCATTTCCAGGCAACCAAAAAATATTGCAATAAAATGAGTCATAAGAACTTTTTGCTTTTTCAGTGCAGATAAAAAGTCCATCTACACTGTACTGTGTCCTATCAAGTATGAAAAATCATCATGAAAAAAAAATTGCAAAAATTACCAAAATGTGTCTCTGAGACACAAAGTAAACACATGCTGTTGGGAAAAATGTCACTGATAATATTGTTTTTAATACAATCTTGACACAAGTGTTCAATTTGCAGGAAAAAAAGTAGTATCTACAAAGTGCAAGACAATGAAGGGTGATTGTGCCTGTGTTTGACTCATGGTGATCCCATGTGTCAGCTGCAATCTTTATGAGAGAAGATCACCAGGCCTTTGTACTGCATGGTTTGAACCATTAACATTGAGCTTAGTTGTCTGGTACAAACCATTTCTATCACCTTCTTTAATAATAAACTCACTGTCGCATAGTTGACTCTGTCAACTATCAGCAAGCCTTTCGGACAGAATAGAGTTACGTGCATAGGTATCTAAGGCGCTGTGATCTTCCTGGAAGTAGATCGCTTAGTCTTCCTTCTGAGGCGTGGCTGGTGACCTTGATTTACTGACTTTCCCATTAGCTTGACCCACAGCACCATCTGGACTTTTTATAATAAATGTTAGTAATAATTGGGAGCCCTGGTGGTGGCCTAGTGGCAAGAAGCTGCTCTGCAATCCTGAAGACACAGAGTTCGAATCCACCAGCTGCTCCTTGTGAGAAGGATGAGCAATCTCCTCCTGAGTGATAACTGCCTCTGAAAACCCGCTGGAGGTCAGCTATGGGTCAGCTCTAACTGGACAGTACACAATAACAACAGTGGTTAGGAAGGCACTTGACTGTGTGGATCACAACAAATTGTGGCTAACCTTGGGAAGAATGGGGATCCCAGAATACATACTAATTTAGTTATGAAGATCTCAGCAAGACAGTCAAGCCTTAGTGTCCACACCTGGTCTCCTGCTCTCTGCAGAATTGGAGCCGCCCAAGTGACCCTTGTGCCACTCCAGGAGAGCTCTGTCACAGAGAGAACACAAAGAGAGTCTTTGCTGGTTTCACTTTTAAGGACACTCATCACAATGAGCCCAAGGGAAATAATTTCCTTTCATAACCTCTGCTGTGATTAGCTTCCATGGGGTTGATCCCTGGTCCAAGGCAACCCCACACTTGGGGGAAAGAAATGTTCTTTGGTCCCGTGCCACCCCATGCTCAGTTGTAGATGAGATTATTATAATCCAAAGGTTATTTTAATTGGATGATTTTTGGAAGAAGATCTAAGCTCATCTTTAGTCTGAAAGATCTGTTGAAACCTGTTCGGCATAATAGCAACAAGCCAGTCTCCTTTTATAGATGGGTGATAACTACACACAATAATCTATTCCAAAATAAATCAAGTCATTGCTGTTAAAGCCAATTCTGTTTTGTTGTGATCCCCTGTGCTACAAAGTAGAACATCTACATGAAGTATGGCTCTGATCTGAATGGTTCTTCTTCCAAGATGCTCCTAAATGGATTTGAAACATTATAATCTGTCAGGAACCCAGTAAGCAAGATACACATGAGTTTAATTGTGCTTCCTTACTAATCTGTGGTGAACAACTTCATCTGGATTGCACCCCATCTTTGACATTCTCCACATTCACAATCACTCAGCCATGCCCTGATAGAGTTGATCTTTCAATCCCAATGTTTCTAATTCTGAGCATAATTACTCCATCTTCTGACCTTTGGCCCCTCTCTGTCCAGTGAGAGACCATGACAGCCTGTTTGTCTTTCCTTTCAGATTTTAAGCCCAACTTCAGAGCTGCTCCCATCAGATCTGTGGATGTGTACAATGTCATGTGCCACGTGGCAGACATCCCGCCACTGCCCAACAATGGCTCCTGGTCCCGAGTGATGTGCATGCTGAAGGACCAGTACAGTTCAGCACCATCTGTCCAGTGGAGTGGTTGGACACTGACCTTGCTTCTCCTCTTCCTGTTTAACTGATCTTCCTGCTTGTTAGTGTCCAAGACACTATCAGCAGCTGTGTCTCCAAAGTGGACGCCCCCCCCTTCCCATTTTCTATTTTAATAAATAGCTTTATTAACACAATCAAGGCCATTTTAATTGTACATATATTATTCTGGGGTAATTTTATACATAAAATCCCTACTCTTTAAAAAAAACCCACCACCTTTTTTTAAGGTAAAGGGGAAAATCCTTCAGCCTTTCTTTGTTTGATCATGTTTCACTTTTATCTTCTTTTTAATGTAGTTCAACAAAATGAAATATAGTCTGAGCAGGGGCTTACCCCAGTAGAAAGCAAGCTTTGAGAAGAAAACACAAGGTGGTCCTCTGTCACTGCCTGCAGAGCCGCCCTCAGGCCAACCCTTTCTCAGTGTCCAGGCCATCCTCAGAGTCATGGCCACAATCTTGGATACATCTTCCATTCTAGAAGAGGTTTACATTAAAACAATTTTGACACTTGTTTCCCCACTCAGTTTATGGAGCTTTTTCAACCACGTGAAAACAACATCAGCAAGGGTGTCTGTCTCTCACCTTCGCTCACCAATCAACCAATATCATCAAGGATTTGAGAACTCCTCGAACAAGATGCAATACATGATTTCCTCACAGTCTGCGTGCTCAGAAAATTTCCCCTTGTCTTAAAGAAGAGAAAAACCACATTTTTAACCTGTTTTGATTCTTCTCTCCATTTTTAATTTGTATTCATTGTTGCATGCTTGCGTACACCCACACATCCACCTTTACTTTGTTAATAGCTATTGGTTTCAAAAGAATGATTGCATTGTATCATGGTACCAAACGTTTGGCCATAAACGGCCTCAATGCTACCGATATGTTAAAAAATTGCTCATAAAACATATTTACAGTGTAGCCTACTGTTAACTGCCTTTGTATCAGGTCCGATTCATGGCGATGAATGAAATGTTGTCCAATCTTGTGCTATCCCTTGATTAATAGTGGTGTGGACACCATTGGCTGGAAATTGAGCCCAGGTTTCCAAGTTTGAATTGGTTTGCCTCAGTGATTAGGGGAATGGGGGTAGATGTACCAGAGACAATGAAATTAGCTCCAAGAGAGAGCAGGGTTCAGAGCTGTTGTACATAGGGTTGCTATGAGTTGCGGGTGACTCTTTGGCACATAACAATAACAAACATTTCCACACATAATATCTTTTCTAAGAACTGACTCCTCCTGACAATATGTCCAAAATATATCCGACATCTTCACCTCTTAAGGAACAAAGTGACTACACATCTTTCAAAACAAATTGGTTTGGTTTTTCAACACTCCACAGTGTAGTCTACACTCTTCACCAACATCATAGTTAGGACAACATCAGTTCTCCATCAATGTTGTTTATTCATTGTCCTGCTTTCTTCCACATGTCCTACTTTCATTCTTATCATCAATTTTATTCATTCTCCCATTCACTGTCCTACTTTCTCCCACCTTAATCTTTAAAGTGACATTTTTTTGCCCTTTGTTGCTGTTGTGTACTGTTGGGTCAGAACTGACCCATGGCTGACCCTCCAGCAGGTTTTCAGAGGCAATCACCCGGGAGGAAACTGCCCATCTTTCTTTCAGTGCACCTTCCTGCCCACTAGGCCACTAGAGCTGCCCTTTTCAAAATTTTTTTTTTCTCTTTAGCACTTTAAATAGCTCACTTGGAAGAATAAGATAAGTCTGACTCAAGCCATCATATTTCCAGTTGCTTCACGTGCATGTGAAAGTTGAGCATTGAAACTAGAGTAACACAGTGGAAGAAGCATTAGCTCTAAGGCTTGGGCACGACTGCAGGAAGCTCAGTTGCTTGTGCACGGGATGCTATCTGCTTCCACTGCCTCCTTCAGAATCTTGCTCATGGTTGTTCAGCGTTCATCTTAAGTTGTCCTCTACCTTGTTCATACAATACCTCTCAGGAAAAGCAAAGATGATCATGCCACTCACCTGCTTACACTCTTGGCTCCCTCATTCCTATAGAATTAAATTCCCAACTCCACTTCCAATCCATCTCTATCGTTTCATTCCCCCCAACATCTCTCATTGCTCTGGATCAAATTTCTCAGCTGAGCTTCCTAAACGTGCTGTTCTCAATATGCATTGCTTTTACATGGTAATGCCATGGTACCCTTCATCTGGCAAATTTTTATTTCTCCCTTAATTTCTAAACTCTTCTTCAAGTCTTTGTATTCATACAATTTCAATTTTTCTTTTAATGCATCTCACATTGTATTTTAATAATTTGCTCTCACATTGTCTCCGATGAGGCTATAGGTTAAGCGGAAGGTCTGCACTTGCCTTCACCTCTTGAGGCCCTCCCTGACTTCTGCTTTTGTCAAGAGTTGGCAACTGTTGAATAAATGAAGGAATGACTGAGTAAATGTGTGAAGAGGTTAGGCTACTCTACTAAGACGATGACCTGGTTTTGTTGCCTTTGCTCCTCACAGGTGTGATGGATTGGCAAAGCCAGATGCAGGAAATGTTCGTAGAAAGTAGCCAAGTTTGACAAATGACTGGCCCAGCGACAAGGCATCTGAGGGCAGGCGTTTTTTCCTTCATCATTTCTGTGGATCCTATCTTTTCACCATATAAAAAAATGAAGTATGGCAACTGGGGGAGCAAAAAGAGGAAGAGATGAATTATGTGTCTTCACCACACTTAATTCAACTTTCAACAAGCCTCTAACACAGCTTGTACTGTCATTTATACTTCCTTTGAACTCCGAACACCCAAAACACAGCATGTGGAGGAGGTATCCCCGTCATCTTGCTGTCCTTTCCATGCCTTCAGAGTCCAATTTGCCGTGACACTGGAAGGTGAAAAGAGAGGGGAATGGAGAATAGGAGACAGGAAGGAGCAGAGAAGAGCTCTGAGAAGGAGAAGTAGAGTGGAGGGGGAAAGGAGAAGGGAGAAAACTGTGCAACAATGAATGAATATTTTTAAAAAAGGAAGTACATTGGGGAAGAAGGGGAAGGAGAGAGGAAAAATGTGCAACAATGAATGAAAAATGCAATTTTTCTGTATACTTTCGTCAAAATCACAGTGAAAAAATTTTTCCAAAACAAAAAAATTAAGGAGCTCTGGTGGCTTAGTGGCAAGAAGCTGCACTGCAATCCCAGAGGAACACCCTTCAAATCCACAAGATACTCTGATGGAGAAGGAGGGGCAATCTCCTCCTGTACCAGTCAGATCCGATTTGATGGTACTCACACACAAAAAATAATAACATTTTTTAAAAAGAATTTAAAAAAATTAGAAAAGTTCCCTCCCTGAGATTTCTAGCTTACCCACCCTTCCTCCAGCCCCCTGGCATTGCTTGTCTCAAAGTGCTGTCAGCAGGGATGAGGGGGAGCTGACCTTTTATCTTACCCCTGACCAGGGCCATGTTCTAAGCATCTCTTTCACCTCCACAGCAAGTGACAAGGGGCAGAGGGTCTTGGCCCAGGGGGGAAAAAAGAGACAAGGAAACCATTCTGCCTGTGTTGACAAACAGGGAGTTGAAGTTAAAGTTGTACCAGTAACTAACAGTATTACTCTGGAAAATCTCTGGGAATCTGCCTGAAGTTATGGTAGTTTCTGGAGGATTTAAACATTCCAGAATTGCGGCCACTGAAACCCTAATACTAAAACTTACTTGGTGCCTAGTATTATAAAACACACTTTACACACAATGTGGCTTGTTAATGTCAGGGAATTGGGATGCTTAGAATTTAAGGGGTTTGCCCAGAGAGATCCAAGGGGTCTCCTAGATAACGCTAAAGTTCAGCTGTAATGAAAAACACTGGAGTTAGAGGAAGGAAAAATGAAGATGAAAAGAAATATTGGTAGGAAGTAGGCTCTTTTAAGAATTCCAAGAGCATTTAGGGTTTATACCTTTTACTGTTCGAAAATATACTTTCTCTCCCTTTCTCTCTTCATCCCTCTCTCTGTCTCTCTCTGGCCCTTAGCTGTTGAGTCAGAACTCTCATGGACCATCTCTCATTGGTTCCTGAGGCTGTAATTCATGCAGAAGATTACCCATGTCTGTTCCTTAGAGCTCCTAGTAGATTTCAACCACCAGAGAGGCACAGCCTCTGGGTCAACAGCACAGCTCCCTACAAACAACAGTATTAGAGCTCTCTACACAGTGTATAGATTAGGAAGTTAATTGTATTCTTCCATGTTGTAAAAATGAATCTAACTCCGTATGTTGGCAATTTTTTACCACTTTATAACATTGCAGGTAGCAAAATCAACTAGATGATGGTTCCCACTTTGAAACAGATAAAATTAGAGATAAATACTTGTCCAAATTATAGGATGGGGCTGGTTGGGGATTACAATGTCATCCAAAGTTACTAATCAGCTTGGGAGAGGAGAAGTCTGGGCAGAAATGTTAGAAGTGTAACTCCATCGCCATGGAAGGACGCCCTCACAGGGCACATACTTCTCCCAACAACTCTATAAAATCTAGCCATCCTGCCAACAATTTGATACCCAAGATAGGAAACTTGAAAATGTGCATAACCCTTTAAAATTTCTCTAATAAAGTAATTATGCACTCATGCAATGAAGAAATAAGTGCAATGAAAACAGGTCCCGTGTGCCATTCCTGTCAATCCTCCATGTTTGATCCATGAGACAGCCACTTCCAAATATGCTTTACACTTTTCTGTTTTTCTGATATTCATCATCACATTGAAGCATCTGGGCAGCGCAAACAGTTAACGTGCTTGGCTACTAACTGACAGTTTGGAGGTTCAAGCCTACCCAGAAGCATCACAAAGAAAGTTCTGATCATCTATTTCTGAAAATTCAGCCACTGGAAATTTTATGGGACACAGTTCTACTCTGACATGCTCAAGGTCACCACGAGTCAATGTGATAACATGGGATCAGCATAACTGGAGGCTGCCTCAAGGATACGAAAAAGAAATGGTGGCTCATTAACAAAAACTGAGGTAATAGGGTGGAAGTGGAGTTCTGAGCACAGGAGGAAGACTACTTGCTGCAAAACAAGAACTATACAAGGTCCATCTGACACAAACCAAGGTATTTTCAACTGCCTCATATGTCTGTGGAAGTTGGATAATGAATAAGAAGGCTGGAGAACTGACGGTCTTGAACTGTGGCATTGGTGAAGAAGATTGACTCTATCATGTGTTGCCATAGGGGTGTGTCTGGTTGGAAGGGAGCCTCAGATACAAATGTCCAT
>NW_006399768.1:22767726-22769785 GCF_000299155.1 Elephantulus edwardii | reverse complement strand
GTCAGAGAAAGAAAGGAAGACTCAGCAAGATGTATTGACACAGTGACAACCACAAAGGACTTGAGGATAACAGAAACCGTGATGGTGGTGCAGGACAGCGTAATGTTCAGACTTGCTGTTCATAGAGTTGTTTTAATCTTAGTTGACTCGAGGACCTCCAACAACAACAAGAATTGAAAGTGATTCTGACAATACAAAGATGGCAACAGAGACTGGTTTTGTTTATCTCCATATTAAAGATGGAGAAACTAGACAAAAAAATTAACAGCTTATGGACAAAATCTGCACCAATACTACATCACAAAGTATTCCCACCTAAGGAAAAATACCGCTGGATAGAACAAATTACCAGTATCCATCGGCTTGCCTACTGTCAGTGGCTATGAGAAAAACAGCAGACAGAAACAAGGGGGTATCAGATGGACCTAGGAACAAGAGTGTATAAAAATAGCTTACATGTGTTCATAGGAAAATAAGAAAGGTCAACTTGAAAGTAGCAGCTGAAACCAAGAGGGATTCCAGTCAATCCAATAGAGGGTGAGTGTAAGCGGGCCACAGTCAAGTCTAGAGGGGCTAGGGTAATCTAGCCACTAGGAATTTCTGAAACTGACTTGCCAGGGCTCAATTTCAGGGCCAGATTAAAAATGCAAGTGAGTCTGCTAAGAATTAAATAAAAATAGAGCAAGACAAGAACAATAGTGATGAAAGAAACATCAGCGATAGGGGGAAGAAGGGAGCCAGGAACTGTTAGAAAGTTCCTGTTAGAAAGAACTCCACACTAGTCATTTGAACATCACAAAATAATAATAAAATTAGGTGTCAAGTAGGATTATAAAAACTATCTCAGTTAATGAAGCCACAATTACACAACATCTAAGTTTATATTTTCTTATAAAATTGCTTTTGAAAATTAATTACAAAGAAAAATGTGGAAAATATTTAGGTCAAGTTCAATACCATGATATTATTTAAAAATTACAATAAAGAGAACAACAATCCTACAGATAATAAGGGCATGTCAAGCAGACATATTTCCTCGAATTTGTAACTTACTGCTGGGAAAATCTGCTACAAAGGATCTCTTTATTTTTTTTTTTCTTCACAAAGGATCTCTTAAAGAGCAAGATTGTCACTTTGAGGACAGAGGTGTAGTTGACCCAAGCCATAGTATTTTCAATAGTGTTATAAGTATACTTTATTTTTTTGCATTTTGGTGTTCCTCTGGCCTAGTTTTAATTTTCTTCAGCTCCAATTTGAACTTGCACTTGTGTAATTGATGGACTGTTCCAAAATCAGCACCTGGTTTGGTTTTGACTGCTGATTTTGAGTTTCTCCAGTGACTTTTCTGTAGATATATAATCAGTCTGATTCCTGTGCAGTCCATCAAGTGAAGTCCATGTGTAAATGTACCATACGTGTTTTGACGGGTTTTAAAAAAATATTTGCTATGAATAAATCATTAAGCATACAAAGTTCAATCATTCTGTCCCGCCCCACTTCTGTCACCAAGTGCGTACTTTCTGACTACCATTCTTTCCATCCAGAGGACAACAATTCTCTCCATTCTGCTTGCTGAAAGTGAGGAGGACTTGAAAAGCTTGCTGCAGATCAAGAACTACAGCCTTTGGTATAGATTACATCTCAAAAGCAAGTGAACAAAAGTCCTCACCACAGGGCCAACAGACAATATCGTGATAGGTGGAAAATTATTGAAGCTGTCAATCATTACGTCTTTCTTATATCAATCATCAACACCCTTGGCACTAACAGTCAGGAGTTCAGATGTATTGCATCAGGCAAATTCACTGGAGGAACTTTTCGAAAACACTTAAGAGAAATTACTTCAGCTTGAAGATTAAGGTGCATCTGATTTGGACCATAGTCCTTTCAGTCATCTGCTATATACCTGAAAACTAGGCAAGTGAATAACAGAATAAAATTGATGCCCATTCACATGATTGAATACTACGCATCACTCAGGAGCAATGATTTGGAAAAATTCTGTATAACATGGAAGAGGTTTATGTTGAGTGAACTAACTCAATTGTATAAGAATAAA
>NW_006399768.1:22764359-22767361 GCF_000299155.1 Elephantulus edwardii | reverse complement strand
AAAAAAAAATAGAAGGATTACTAGTAAGATGTATATTAAAGTCCAAAGGGGGAAGCGGAGTGAGGGGTTGAGGATGGGGAGGGAAGAGAGATCTTGAGGTCACAGAGATATGTGGACAGAGTGAGGGGTTGAAGGAATTAGGAAAGATCCAGTGGGGACCTGAAAATTGGAGTAATGGTGGGCATTGGTCAATGATGATTAATTCTATGAGACAAAATGTATGGGAATGATACCATGAAACACAGTGTAAATACAAAACACAATATATACAAATTTTGTATATGCAAAACAATATAAAAGAAAATAATTTTTAAAAATTTATGACTTTGAGTTGCAGTGCAGGAGAAGAATACCAAGTATCCCATGGACTGCCCAAAGAACAAGCAGATATGTCTTGGGAAGCTGCAGCCAGAGTGCTCCTTGGAGGTAAAGATGGCAAAGCCTTGTCTCTCTTACTTCGTCCATGCTGCTAGGAGAGAAAATTTTACTTGGAAAGAGATAGCATAGTTGGACATATGGAAAATTAGTGAAATAGAGAAAGATCTCTAACAAGATGGGTTGATACAGTAACTGCAGCAATGGGCTTGAGTGTGTCAGAGATGATGAGGATGGCACAGGAAAAGACAGAATTCAGGTCTGTTCATTGTGTTACTATGAGTCATACTCAATTCAGTGGAACCTAACAACAACAACAACATATATATAACTGTTCAAATAGGGAGAAGGAAAGAAAAAAGTGGAGGAGGAGAAGGGAATGGGGCGGGGGGAACTAGGGCAACAAAGAATAGCGGACAGATGGGTGGAGTAAAGGAATAGACAGAGTGTCATGAAGATAAGATGCGATGTAGTGATGAAAGGCTTTCATTAATTGTAATTAATATTGTAAAATATAATGTATATTAAGTCTTACATTAAAAGAAATTTTAAGAAAGGAAGTTGGGTGATGAGTAAAGTCATAAGAATAACTGATGCTGTTAAAACATAGTTGGCGAAGAATATTGCATAATCACCTTCAGCTGTCAAAAGAACAATCAAGTCTGTGAAGTGTAGTCAGAAAACTCATTAGATGCAAGGATCAAGGGATTTTGTCATGTTATCAGGGGGACTGATTCATGGAGAAAGACAATATACTTGGTAAAGGAGAAAAAGATCAGAGAAAAAGGAAGACCCTCAACGAGAAGACTGCAACAATGGCCTGAAGCACAGCCGGGATTGCGAGGCACAGTCACTGCCAGTACCAAGGAGTATTTTGATCCGTTACACACAGTCACTATGAGTTTTATCTAACTCAGTTACATCTACTGACACATCAAGATACCAGAATCAGCTCCAATAGATTAAGAAAACAACGCAACACATGAAAAATAATTGAAATCAGAAATATGACAATCTCAGACATGAAGGGTCAGAATTCAAGATAGAAATTAAAAAAAAAAGAAATAAAGAAAAACATAGTTTTATTGTGAAATGACTGTGTGCCAAGTACTTTTTTTTTTTTTGCTTTTCATGCACTGTGTTTCATTCATGTACATTGTGTTTAATACATTCATTCCTATACATTGTCTTTTATTTATTTGTTTATATTTTTACTAATATTTAAAATTTTCCTTTCAATTTTATACTGGTTTATTTACAAAGTTTGTATACATTGGTTTTTTACAACAAATATTTCCCATTTCCTTCACCCTCCCCATCAAATTGTGCCACCTTATGATTACCCCCCATATATTTATTATTGATTAATGCATTTTATCACCCCATCTCATCAAATCTGCATTGTACCTTGTCTATCCTTTCCATCCACTCCTCACCATCTGTCCACTAATCTCTGCTGCTCCCTTTCCTTTCTCCCCTTTTGGTTTTCCTTTTGAAGTTATATATATCCTGTTCCTATTTGCTAATTGCAATGATTGTATTGTCATTATCTTGATTCTTCACAGGTTGATCTTCCCTTGTCCTGATCCTTAAAAGTGTTCATTGTCTCCATATTCTATTTCTGCTCTCTTCATTATCCTCTTCACTCCCTAGGGGTTTTTGTTGTTGTTTTTCAACCACTCAGAATGAGTGTTCTCCTCTTTACTCTCCTGTGACAGAAGAGAAGAACAATCATCCAAGGCAAATGGCAGTTACACTGAAGCAACACCAAGAGCCGGCTTCACACTCAGGAGAGAACCCTGTGTATCCTCCTCTCCACCCCCTAGTTTTTGTTGTTATTATGTGCCATGAAGTCACTCATGGAGCCAGTCTCACTGTCTTTGACACAACTACCCCCATTACCCCAGTTACTACATCAATACATCTGATCAGTGGTCTTCCTCTCCTATGCTGTCCCTCCACCCTTCTTAGCATGGTGTCCTTCTCCAAGGACTAGTCCCTCCTAGCCACATGCCAAAATGTGTGAAACAGAGCTTCAAAATCTTTGCCTCCAAGAAGCAGCTTGGCTTCACCTTCTCCAACACAGATCTGTTTGTTCTTTTGGAGGTCCATAGTATGTTCAACACTCTTCTCTATTTACAACCTAGTTAACCTCTTATTTTCACAGTAGCAGTCTTATGCAGTATTTGTCTTTTTATAACTGAGTTATTTAACTCATCTTAAAGTCCTCTAGATTCACCCATATTGTGTAATAATTTACAACTTTGTTGATTTTTAGTGCTGCATATTATTCTATTATGTGAATATACCACAATTCCTCTATCCATTCATTTGTTTATAGGCATTTGGGCTGTTGATTTTAATGCTAATATGAATAATGCTCCAGCTAAAATACATTTCTTAGAGGTATATTCCTAGTAGTAGAATAGCTAGGTCACATGGGACTGATTTCTATATTCACATTTTTGAGAAAACGCCAGTCTGGCTTCCATAGTAGTTGTACCGTTTACAATGTCACCTGCAATACATAAGAATTCTAATTGCTTTACATCTTTAACATTTATTGTTTGTTCTCCTACTAAATGTTACTACTGCTGCTAGGGTGAAATGGTATCTCACTGTTGTTT
>NW_006399768.1:22761421-22763999 GCF_000299155.1 Elephantulus edwardii | reverse complement strand
ATCCAGGATCTTCCTCCTCTGCACTGTCGCTTCAACCTTCCAAGCCAAAAAGCCTTCTCCAAGGACTGTTCTCTTCTGGCCAAAAGCTTAAAGTATGCAAGACAGAGCTTCAAAATCCTTGCCTCCAAGGAACAGCATGGTTTAATCCTCTCCAGAAAAGATCTATTAGTTCTCTTGGCAGTTCATAGTATGTTTAATACTCTTCTCCATCACCACAACTCAAAGGCATCAATTCTTCTCTCATCCTTGGTCACTGTTCAGCTCTCTGATGCATAGCTAGTAAGTGGGAAGGCCATGGCCTGAATCAGGCACACCTTAGTCTCTAGACTGACATAGTTACTCTTTAGCATTCTGAAGAGGTACTTAACAAGAAATTTTCCCAATGCAATTCACCTTTTTATTTCCTGACTGTTGGTGCCAAGAGCATGGATTATGGAAAAGAGAAAGCTGAAAATGTTAACAACCTCAATCTCTTCTCCATTTATCATGGTGCTGTCAATTGGCCCAGTGGTGAGAATCTTTGTCATCTTGATGTTGAGTGTCAATCCATATTGAAGGCTGCAGTCCTTCACCTTCTGCAGCAAACCCTTCAGGTCCTCCTCAGTTTCAGCCAGCAATGTTGTGTCATCTGCATAATGCAAATTATTGATGAATCTTCCTCCAATCCTGATGACACATTCCTCTTCATGAAGTCGAGCCTCCCAAATGATCTGTTCTGCCTATAGATTGAAAAGGTATGGAGACATGACATATCCCTGATGCACTCCTTTCCTGAGTGTGAACCATGCAGTGTTTCTTTGCTTTGTTCTAATGACTATTTCCTGGTTGAAGTAGTATTCTGTAAATCTTAATTATAAGTCCCTTGTCTGATATTTTGTTGCCAGATACTTTTACCAGTCTGTGGACTTTCTTTTCACCTTATTAGAAAGACATTTTGATACACCCAGGGATTTGATTTTCAGAAGGTCTCATAGTCAATTTTATCCTCTCCTGATTGTGCTTTTTTTTTTATTACAAACCTATTTATTCTATAGACTATGGCTTCTCATTTGTTTTCTTTTTCCCCTCCTCTGGTGATCTTAATTATGTTTTCTTTACCCCTAAGCACTCTGATCTATTTTGAGTTGGTTTTAATGTATGGAGTGAAATATGGATTCTATTTCAGGTTTTCTGTTTTGGGGATATGTCTTTTTTCCATATTTACTCAATCTGTATGCTTAACAAATAATTCATGAAGTTGGATTCTATGAAGAGAAATGTGGCATCAAGATTGGAGGAAGATTTTTCAATAACCTTCATTTTGTAGATGATACAAACCTACCTGCTGAAAGTGAGGAGGACTTGAAACTCCTGCTGCAGAAGATCAATAACTACAACAACTGGTGTGGATTACATCTCAACTTTAAGAATACAAAGGTTTTCTTTTTTTTTCTTTTTTTTCTTTTTCTTTTTTTCTCTCTTCGGAGAGGGAAGCAAGCTGGTGGGGAGGGGTGGGAAGGGAGAAAATTGCGGCAATGAATGAATGGAAATCCAAAACCTCTGTAAAAAAAAAAAAGAATACAAAGGTCCCCACCATGCGACCAATAGACAATGTCAGGATGGAGAAAGGATTGAAGCTGTCAATGATTTTCTCTTACTTGGATAAACAATCAACATCCTTGATACCAGCAGTCAGAGGATCGGATACATGCTGCCTTGGGAAAGTCCACTGTCATGGGCTTCTCTGAAATACTTAAGAGTAAGTATATCAGCTTAAAGACTAAGGTGCACCTGATTCAAACCAAGGCTTTTAAAATCACCTGCTATGCATCTGAGAGCTGGACAACATATAATAATGACAGATGATTGATGTCTTTGAGTTGTGGTCTTTTTTTTCATTTTTTTTTTTTAAAAAAAGTGTTCTTTTTGCGTGTGTACCGTCAAGTCAGATATGGCTGGTACAGAAGGAGATTGTCCCTCCTTCTCCAGCACAGCATCTGGTGAATTCAAGAGTTGTGGTCTTAGAGACGAGTACTGACTATCCTATGAATTTCCAAAAGAACAAACAAATATGTCTTAGAAAAAGTACAACCACAGTGCTCCTTGGAGGCAAAGATGAGGAAGCTCCATCTGGCACACTTTGAACATATCACCAGAAGAGGATATTCCTTGGAAAGGATATCATGCTTAGAAATATGGAAGGTCAGCAAAAGAGAAAAGGACCCCTAATGAGATGGATTGACATAGTGATTTCAGCAATGGACTCAAGAGCGTCAGAGATAATGAAGATGGCACAGGATAGGACAAGGTCCAGGTCTGTTGTTCATAGGATAGTTATGGGTAGTAATTGACTTTGATGGCTCCTAATAACAAGAGGATGTGTAATTTTGCCAGTCCCATTTGTTAAAGATGCTTTTCAGCATATTTTGCATTTTTCATTGTAGTTGTTTTTCAGACCAGAATGCCATATAACTAGAAAATAACAACAGGATAAACGATAAAGAAAAATGAAACAAAAACAACAACATCCAAAACACTCACATGGAAACTAAATAGCATCTTGCTTGATCACTATTGGGTTACGAAAGAAATGAAAAAA
>NW_006399768.1:22748879-22750298 GCF_000299155.1 Elephantulus edwardii | reverse complement strand
TCATTCACACAATGGAATACCATGCAGCACACAGGAGCAATAACTTTGTAAATTATTATTTAACTTGAGAGGGACTGGAAAGCATTATGCTGAATGAACTAACTCAGTCCCACAAGGATAAATATTGTATAAGATCATTATTGTAGAATGAGTATAAGGATCCAGCAGGGGTGGGAGAGACTGGAAGCAGAGGGATGTGGATGTACAGGGGGAAGAGAGGATTAATCATTGGTTTGTACAATTTGATGGGTGGGGGAGTGAAGGAAATGGAAATAATTTGTTTGAATTTTTATTAGAATTTTGTAAATAAACTAGTGAAAAAAAAGAATAAAAATAGCAAAAAAAAATGACAAAAAAGATGAGGAAAGAAGAGGATAAAAGGGAAATGGAAGAAGGAGGAAGAATCAAGTGGGGGAAAAAATAACAATATAATCAATATCACGTGCAAAATATCACTGTCGAAATGCTACTGCTGTTGTTGTTGTTAGATGCAACAGATCTGAACCCTGTCTTATTCTGTGCCATCTTCACACATCCTGACATACTAGAGTCTATTGCAGCAGTCACCATGTCAATCCACCTGGTCGAGGATCTTCCTCTGCTTTACTAACCTTCCACTCTTCCAAACATCATGTCCCTCTCAAAGGAATAGCACTTCCTAGCAATACCCTCAAAGTATGTAAGGTGAAGCCTTATCATTCTTGCCTCTAAAGAGCACTCTGGCTGTGCCCTCTCCAAGACATATCTGTTTGTTCTTTTGGCCATCCATGTTCAGTACTTTTCTTCAACATCATAGCTCAAAGACCTGAATTCTTCCCCTGTCATCCTTATTCATTGTCCAGCTCTCAGATGCATAGCAAGTGATCAGAAGACCATGGCTTGGATCAGACACACCTTAGTCCTGACATCAATATTCCTCAATAATTTGGAGAGGTCCCTAATTACAGATTTTCCCAGTGCAATTATTTCCTGACTGCTAGTACCAAGAGTGTTGATTGTGGATCCAAGTAAGATAAAGTTGTTGACAATTTCAATCTCTTCTCCATCCATCATGATGTTGCCTATTGGTCCTGTGGTAAGAATCTTTGTTTTCTTGACATTGAGATGCAAACCATACCAAAGACTGCATTCCTTGACCTTCAAGTGCTTCAAATCCTCTTTGCTTTCAGTAAGCAAGGTAGTATCATATGCGTAGCACAGGTTATTGATGAGTCTCCCTTCAATCCTGATGCCACATTCCTCTTCATAGAGTCTGTCTTCTAGAATAATTTTCTCAGCATACACATTAAATAGGAATGGGGAGAGAATACAATCCTGACATACTCTTGTATTAATTTTAATCCACTTAAAGTTCCCCTGCTCTGTTAGCATAACAGCCTCCTGGTCCAGGTATAGGTTTTGCATGAGCACAATTAAGTG
>NW_006399768.1:22735612-22747999 GCF_000299155.1 Elephantulus edwardii | reverse complement strand
TTTTCAGTCACTTGTTTTTTATGTATCTGAGAGATGGACATTGACTACAGGTGACAGAAGAAGAATTGATGTCTTTGATGTGTGGTTTTTGAAACAAGTACTGAATATTCAGTGGACTGTCTAAAGAACAAAAAGATATGTTTTAAAAAGAATTTTAAAAAGCTATGTCTCTCCTTTTTTTGTTGATAGCATGCTGAAATGCTCACCCTTGTCTTTCCAGGGGCCCTTTACTCTTTCCTTCCCTCCTTTTTTTATGTGGCCTACCTTTCACTGGCTGCCTTTAAAAACCTTTTCTTTTGTTTGGGGTGGAGGAAGATGTCTTAGAGAAGATGTAGCCAGAATACTCGTTGGAAGCAAAGATGATGAAGCTTCATCTCACCTACTTTGGGCTAGAAGAGGCTATTTCTTAAAAAGGGACATCATACTTGGAAAGGTGGAGGGATGGCAAAAAAGAGGAAGACACTTGCCTAGGTGGATTAACATAGTGACTGTAGCAATGAGCTCAAGTGTGTCAGAGATTGTGGGAATGACACAGGATAGGATCGGGTTCAGATCTGTTCTTCACAGGGTCCTTATGAGTCATACTTGATTCGAAGGCTCCTAACAACAACACAAGCACAGTGGCTTAATTGAGTAGGAATCATGCTTACCTAAAGCAGGCGGATCAAATTCACCAATTGCTCCGTGCGAGAAAGATGAGTAATCGCCTGCCAAGTTCATCAATACACCCTATGAGTCAGCCCGACTCAAGGGCACACAACAATAACAACATGTTTTCATAATAGATGTAGCAGAATTGGTTTTAAATGGAGGGAAATGTGTTTGGGAGACAAGATGTAAAGAAAGAAATACTAACTACTGTCAGTTGTCGTGTTGGTGGTGTGACTATTATTAGTACAATTTTTCTGACACTGTTCTGTGAACACATAGGATAAAGAATATAATAGGATTTATTGTAGCTGTGTCATACCCTTTGTCATTGAGAGCCAAGATTCTCGGTGATGAAGAAAGAAGATTCAGATATAAAACAGAATTATTTAAGTGAATCTCTTATAGGTCTGAGTTAGAAGCATCTGTAAAAACTCTTGGAGATTTTATATTTAAATACGTCTTTTTCTAGCTTTCTCAATCAAAAAGACCTGTAAACAAGCATATATTCATATTCAATAGCAATGCACATTTCTATTGTTCATATTTTAGTTTTAAAAAATTACTTCTTACTTAATGAAAGAGTTAAGAAAAACAGTTTCTTGAAAAAAATTTGGGTTCAGTTCATCTTAGATTACAAAAAACAAGAACTAAGAAGAATTCAGCGTAAATTAAAATAGTTGTTCCTGACTTTTAGAGAGCTCTGGAGGCCTACTCCATAGGGAGGTGCACTGCTAACTCAAAGATCACACCTCTCTGATAGCTTGACTGAGGGAAAGAAAAGTAATCCTCTCTGCTCTGTATGATTTATAGTCCGAAACCTGCTGGATGGTCAGCTATCAGGCAGTTCTGACTAGCTGGCAACGAGTTCGAGTTTTTGATCTGTAGGATTACTAGGATTGTTGATGCTTTTAATTTTCTTCTTTAACTTTCTGTGCTTTATACATTTTTTGTAATGTGTCTGTGGTTTAACAAACCTCTCTTGAAACTCAACGTTTCTTGCCATTGGGTCAGAACCAAATTATACCTGATCCTTCACTGGGTTTCTTAATTTTTCTTTCATTGGTAAATCACATGAATGGACATTTTTCTCCATAGAGCAGACTATACCAAACAAATGTAAATGGCATGGAGTGGGGGAATAGAGAATCAACCTTAAAAAAGAAGAAAAAAAAGGTATATTATAAGAATTGACACACATATCTATCAACAATAAATATTTTCCCATTGGCTAGGTCTCTGATTGTATGTTGTAGTAGTGTTATGTAGTTTTCCCTATGGCACCCACTTCCGAAACAACATGCCTGTGGAAACTCTATAAACCTTGAGAAACAACGATAGTTACAGAAAGGCTTCAGGTTTTTTGTTCATAAGTCATGTTTGACTCGACAGCAATTAACAACAACAACAACAGGTAGTTTTATTCCTAAATATTTCATCTTGTAAATGGTACTGCTTTCTTAGCTTCCTTTTATGTACTTTAATTGTTGCTGTAGTAAAATCCTACTATTTAGTAGAGTGGCAGGATACTGGACTTTTTGTATCCTGCCACTCTACTAAGTTGGTCTACTAGGTCTGACTAGCAGACCACCAGTAGACTACCAGTTTTTGTTGAGTCTTTGGGAGATTAATTTTTATGTTCAATATAATCGCAATACAGATAGAAAATTCATCCTTCAAAGATATAGAAAAAGCTATGTGCAGTTTTATTTGGAAAGGAAAGAGCCACCCAATAAGCAAAGCTCTTCTGAAAAACAAAAATGAAGTGGGAAGCATAGCACTCATTGATCTCAAAACACACAACACAGCCATAGAACCGAAACAGCATGGTACTGGTACAATGACAGACACATACACACATAGACACATAGACCAATGGAATAGAACTGAGAACAAAATCCATCTACCCATGGTCAACTGGTATTTGACAAAGAAACAAAACCTACTAAACAGAGAAATAATAAACTCTTCAACAAATGGTACTGGCAAAACTGGATATGGATCTGCAGAAACCAGAAACAAAATCAGTATCACACACTGTACAGAAAAATAACTCATTGTGGATCAGAGACCTAGGGAGAAAACCCAAAATCATAAGGATCATAAGAGACAAAATGGAACCAAACATAGAAGCTCTTGCCTGTGGCATAAATAGTCATCCACATATAGCCAAGAAATTCACAACCAAGAGAAGATAAAATTCATGAATGAGACCTTCTAAAAATTAAGTCTCTGTGTGAAGAAAAAAAATTTCAATAAGGTAAAAAGAAAACCTATAGACTGGGGGGAAAAAAACATTTGCTAATGCCATGTCAGCCAAGGGTCTCAACTCAAATTAAAGTTTACAAAATACTACAGGGCCTCGACAAGAAAAAAGACTACTAATCCAATAACAAAATGGGCAAAAGACATGTAAAGACTTTTCACAAAGGAGGGAGAACATTCGGATGGCCAACAGACACATGAAGAAATGTTCAAAAACACTAGCAATAAGAGAGATGCAAATCAAAACAACAATGAAATACCATCTCATGTCAGCTGCAGTGGCAAAGTTTAACACAGCAGGAGAGCAATACATGTTGGAGAAGATGCAGAAAGATTGGGACTCACATGCTCTGCTGAACTCCTTTGGAAGGCAGTTTGGCCTTTTTGTATGACCCAACTATCCCACTATTAGAAATACATACCAAGGAAATCAGAACTGAGGCATGGACAGAGAAAAGTACACCCAAGTTCATAAGTGTAATTCACAAAATCAAGAAAATGGAAACAGTTCAAATGTCTATCAACAAATGAATGGATTGAGAAATTGTGGTATATTTATATAATGGAATATTATATAGCACTAAGGCTATGATGAAATGGTGAGAAAAAATGGAGTTGCTTTCATAGCTAAAGAAGTCATTTCTAGATCCATCTTGAAATACAGTATTGTGAGTGACAGGATAATATCCATATGCATACAAGGAAGTCCAGTGAATACCATTATCATTCAGATATATGCACCAACAACCAGAGCCAAGGAAGAGGAAATAGAAGATTTCTACCAACTTTTGCAGTGAGAGATCGATTGAACATGCAATCAAGATGCATGAATAATAATGAATTACTGGAATGTAAAACTTGGGAACAGAGAGGAAGGATCAGTAGTTGGAAAACATAGACGTGGAGCTGGAGTTAGAATGATAGAATCTTGCACAATCAATGATTTATTCATTGCAAATACTTTTCATAAGAAACATAAATGCAGGCTATACATATGGATTTGGCCTGATGGTATGCATAGGAATCAGATCTATTATATCTGTGGAAATAGCCACTAGAGAAGCTCAATATAGGTGTGAAAACTAGGCCAGGTGCTGATTGTGGAACAGACCACCAATTACTCCTATGCAAGTTTAAGCTGAAGCTAAGGAAAATGAAATTAAATTCACAGTAACCAAAATATGACCTTGAGATTATCCTACCTGAATTTCAAAACCATCTCAGTAACAGGTTTGGGGCCTTAAACACTGATGAGCAAAGAGCAGATGATCTGTGGGGGATATCAAGAATATCAGCCAGGAAGAATGCAAAAGGTCATTACAAAGACAGAGGAGGAAGAGAAGACCAAATGGATGTCAGAAGAGACTCTGAATATTGCACCAAAGCAGCGAGAAGCCAAAGCAGCGGGAAGAAATCAAGATATCAAGGAGTTGAACAGAAGATTTCAAAGGGTAGAACAGGAGAGCAAATAAGGTATTATAATGAAATGTGCAAAGAGCTAGAGGCAGAAAATCAAAGGGGCTGAACTTGCTCAACATTTCTTTCTTTCTTTTTTTAATTAATTTTAATGAAAGTTTACAGAGACTTTGGATTTCCATTCATTCATTGTTGCACTTTTCTCCCTGCCAACCCCTCTAGCCCAATTTGCTTTTCTTTTGGAAAACTAAAAGAAAAAAATTCTTTCATTGTTATTCAATCCCTCCCACTAAGTCCACTCCACTATGCAGCCTTCGTTCTGGACTCCTGTTATAACAATAACATCTAATCATATATCCCTTTTAAACAGTTCTCTCCCTCATCTGTTTCAATGCAGTAGACATGATTTATCCCATCTTTCTCAGTCTTCCCCCCAACCCCTATGTCAATCCTCTTTTATGACAGTGGCATTATGCTGTATTTGTCTTTTTGTGACTGAGATATTTCATGAAGTATAATGTCCTCAAGGGTCACCTGTTTTGTGTAATATTTCATGTGTTCAATGAGTTTCAATGCCACATAGTAGTCCATTGTGTGACTATACCAGAGCTTCTCTATTCATTTCTTAAGCTCAAGGAACTGAAGAACAAATTCAAGCCTCAAGTTACAATACTTAATGATGCTTTGGGTAGAATGCCCATCTTTCTCCCAGGAGTAGCTGGCATATTCAAGTTCCTTGCCTTTGGTTTGACAGCACAACTCCCTAACCACCAGGCCACCAGAACTCCATATAGAACCAGAGGGTGTTTATATCCATTGCTCATGGCTTACTGTGAGCTGAAATGAATGGCCAGCAGCTACATAGCTAGATATGGCCTCAGAACCATGTTCAGAAAGATGTAGCTCAGGAATACTTGTGTGTGGCATATAGCCTTACCTGTGCAAGCCTCATTTCTGAATTAAAGTTCTGCCAATTTTCCCAGTGGTAAAGGCGAACTTTCATGTCAAATGTGCATCATTTGGCCCAAGAGACTGAGAGCTTAAGCTACTTTTCCAAAGTATTCCAAATCCTTGCCAGCTGAAGTCTCCCAACTAGGGCATAAAATAATGCTCTTTGTCTGTCTGAGGCAGTCACCTGGCAAACGATGCATATGTTTGATTGGATTTTTTTTTTTTTAAAAAAAGAGCATTTCCAAATGAGTTTAAGGATCACAACAAATTTTGGAGGCCAGGGAGGTGAAAGCACAGGGTGGCCTTCCAAAGTAATTTAACCATTTCCTTCTCACCCCCTCTTCTTGTTGTGTACCATCGAATTGAATCCAAATGGTACAGAGGAGATTGCCCCTTCTTCTCCAGCAGAGCATCTGGTGGATTTGAACTGCACACCCTCCAAATTGTAGGGCAGCTTCTTTGCCACTAGGCCACCAGAGTTTCCTCTTAACCATTTACTTTGAATCCAGTTTTCTTCATAAGTTACCTAGCTATCAATGCCTCAATTTCCCTTCTGCAAAATTAAGACAGTCTTACTTGTTATTTATTTTTGCAGGGGTGCAATAAAGATTAATGAGAAAATGTTTATAAATACCCTAACAGCCCTGGGGAGGAAAATGGTTGTATAAGCACAAGGTGTTGCACATGCAGAGCTATCTTGGAACACAGCTAAAATAGAGGAGGAAAGTTCAAAAGAAGAGTTTCGATCTCAAAAATATACCACAGAGCAGTTTTTTTCTCGGTTGTTGTGGGTGTTATATAGGTCTCTGAATGTGACTGTCTGTGAGCTAGGTGATGATAAAATATAGGACAGGAGAGTAAGTAGCATCCTTATGAGAAGACTTTATGCCTAGGACCTGAGTGAACGTGAGTTATCATGTGAGGCTGAGAAGAGGTTCAAAATGAGTGAAGCCCACGCTGGAGAAACCATCCTACATCCTCTGTGGGACTGTGGGAGGATTTGCACTCCATGTGAATAAGAATCAGTTGGTGGTCTTGATAAAGAGATGTCCAGCTCTCATCTCTGGAGATGATCCTCAACTGGTCTAGATTCCTGCCTAAGAATTCGCATTTTTTTGCAAACTGACTCTTATGCATATTACGTTTTAAGGATAAGAGGTCTGAAGGGTTTGGTGACTGACACACCATTCTCCAAAGGTGGAGACGGGCTGGTTTTAACCTAGTTCTAAATTTTACTCCAAAATAGATTGTATACAGAAACCTAATAAGAAAGGACAGAGAAAGCAAAATTTTCTAGTGCAGATCCATACCACTAACTAAATGCAGGAATTCATATATTCAGAGCAAGAAAGACTAACTAACAAAGGGGGTGCGGTTATTTGGAGTAGGAAAATGTCCTGTTATATGCCATCAAGTGGAAAGTACCTCATAGCTGACCCTCCAGTGGATTATCAGTTTTTAAGTCATGTGGGAGGGGATTGCCCATCTTGCTCCCACAGAGCAGCTGGTGGGTTCTAACCACATGCCTTTGCATTGATGGCATTACTCCTCACCTAGAGTCACACTATTATGACCGACACTAGACTTTTGAACACTTAAAATTTGACTGCTTGAGAAATAAATCAACAAATTTTAAAAACTCACTACAAAAGGAAAAACAGAGATAAACTATTTCATTAATATTCTCTATACACTACAGTATAATTTGCTTAAGTAGTAGTATTTTGGGTAAACCAAACGCACTGCCATTAAACTAATTCCAACTCTGTGAAGCAACCCTCAGTTGAGCTTTGAAGGCTGTACATTTTTATGCAAGGAGTCTATCTTTCTCCTGCAGATAGCCTGGTGGAATCCATCCCTGATACTTCAGTTAGGAGCATAACACATAATGCACCCTGCCACAATGGTGTTAAATAAAATATATTATTGAAATAAATCCCACTTGTTCATATTTCCTTTTATAAATGTGAGCAGCAGAAAATTTTAACAGCTCTTATGTGATTTACAACACATTTCTGTTGGATAATGCCATCCTAAATCAATACATAGTTGGAGTACTAACTACTAGTGTACCAAAAGGCTTTTCTTTGTTATTACAACAAGGAGGCTTAACTACAGTGGTCCTTCAAGAGAAAAAGAAAGTAGGTAGACCTCAAACAAGTTATGCATTAGTGTAGCTCTGTCTCACGTATTTTGGGAGTGTTTCTAAGAAGGACCAGTTCTTCGAGAATGTCATCATGCTTGGAAGGATGTAGGGACAGCGTATGAGAGGAAGACTCTGGATGAGACGGATTGACACAGTAACTGGGGTAAATGAGGGTGGGTGGATTGAAGACAGTGAGACTGACTCAGGATAGGATGGAATTCAGAGCTAGTGTACCACAGGCACCTTGATGGCATATAACAACATATAACTTGATGGCATACAACAACAACAACATTTACGGCCTATACATATACACATCTATGGTGAGAATACAGAAAGCACAACTCTGTCTATAGAAACTGAAAAAGACTTGAAATATTTATTGAGGAAGTTTTAAAACAAAAGCTTTCTATGCTGACACAAAGGAACTGAAAATATTCACAACCAAACCAATGATCAACATTCTAACAAATGGAAACAAATTTGACATTTTCAACAATTTCATTTTCCTTGGATTCACAACCAATTATGGAAAGAACAATCAAGAAGCCAAAAGATTTATTGCATTGGGAAAATTTGAGGCTAAGGAACTCTTTCAAGTGCAAAAGAGCTAGAATGTTCCTTTGAGATCTAAGGTGTGCCTACCTAGCCTAAGTCACGGTAGGAGTTTTATTGGGTTTTTTTTTTTAATTTTTAATGGAAGTTTACAGAGACTGTGGATTTCCATTCACTCATTGTTGCACACTTTCCTCCCTGCCCACCCCTCCCCCCCCACTTTGCTTTTCTCTTTGAAAAGTAAAAAAAAAATAAAATCTTTCATTATTATATAATCTCCCCTCCATAATCCACTTCACTATGCAGCTTTCATTCTGGACTCTTGTCATGACAATAATACAAATAATATATTCCTCCTAAACAGTTATCCCCCTCATCTGTTTCCATACAGTATACATAATTTATCCCCTCTTAATTTCTCCAACCCTGATGTTAGTCCTGCTTAAAAACAGTGTCACTATGCATTATTTGTCATTTTGTGACTGAGATATTTCACTCAACATAATGTCCTCCAGGGCCACTCATTTTGTATAAAAGTTCATGAGTGCATTGTTTTTCAATGCTGCATAGTATTCCATTGTATGAATATACCAGAGATTCTCTATCCATTCATTTGTTGATGGGCACTTGGGTTGTTTCCAACTCTTTGCTATTGTGAACAAAACAGCAATAAACATGAGTGTTCATATATCTGCTTGGGTGGCAGTTTTGGTTTCTTTAGGGTGTATTCCCAGTAGTGGAATTGCTGGGTCAAATGGTATTTCTCTTTGCAACTTTTTGAGCAAGCGCCATTCTGCCTTCCATAGTGGTTGCACCGTTTTACACTCCCACTAACAGTGAATTAGTTTCTCTACAACTTCGCCAGCATTTGTTGTTTGCTATTCTGTTGAATTTTGCTATTCTTACTGGGGTGAGATGATATCTCATAGTTGTTTTGAGTCATGGTAGTTTGAATCAAATAATTTGCATTAAAAAGTTAGACAATGCTTAAGAAAGATCAAAGAAAAATTGTTATTGTTGTTGTTATGTGCCCAGGAGTTGTAACCAACTCATAACTGACCTTCTAATAGGTTTTCATAAACTATAAATGCAGTCTTCAAAATGGACTGCATCTCGACATCAGGAAAACAAAGATTCTCACCTCTGATTAAATTGGCAGCACTATGATAGATGGAGAAGAGACTTAAGTTGTTAACAATTTGTTTCATCCAGATTTATAATCAAGAATATGACATAATAAAAAAAAGAAGGGAAAAAACCTAACATAAGAATATTATAGCCAATTCTGACATCTGTGTACATTAAAATGTAATATTATCATTAAAAAAAGGAAAAATAAAGAATATGACACTAGCAGTCAGGAAATAAAAAGATGAATTGTTTTAGGGAATTTTGCTGTCAAGGGCCTCTCAACTAAAGAAAGAGCTCTGGTGACCTAGTGGCAAGAAGCTGCACTGCAATCTCGAAGGTATGTGGTTCGAATCCACCAGATGCTCCGCTGGAGAAGGAAGGACAATCTCTTCCTGTGAAAGTCAGATCCAACTGATGGTACACAACAAGAAGAAAAAAAAAGAATGCTAAAGAGTAATGATGTCAGCCTAGAGACAAAGGGGCACCTGATGAAGGCAGTGGTTTTCTCATTTGCTTGCTATGCATCTGAGAGGTGGATAATGATTAAGGATGACAGGAGAGTCAATGCCTTTGAGTTATGGTGCTGGAGAAGAGTATTGAACAAAATTATGGACTACCAAGAGAACAAATATGTCTGTCCTGGAGAGAGTGAAACCAAGCTACTTCTTGGAGCAAGGATTTTGACACTATGTCTCACATATGTTGGGTATGTTGCCAGGAGGTACCAGTACTTGGAGAAGGGCATTATACTTGGAAGGGTGGAGGATCAACACAGGAGATGGAAATCCTTGAAGAGATGGATTGATACAAGGACTATGGCAATAGTTGAAGGTGTGTCTGAGACAGTGAGATTGGCTCAGGATAAAGGAGGGTTCAGAACTATTATTAATAAGATTGTCATGAGTTCTAGCTGACTTGACCACATGTAACAACAACAACAAATCACATGGGAGGAAATTGGCTATCTTTCTCCTTCGGAACAGCTGGTGAATATAAACAGTATACTTGTTTTTATGTTGGCAGCACAATTCCTTACCATTAGGCCATACTTTTGAATTGTGGTGTTCGCAAAAATTGATTATCCACCATGGGCTGCTGAAAAGACAAAGAAATCTGTCCTGGAAGAAGAGCAGTAGAATGTTCCTTGTGAGAATAGTGAGACTTCAGCTCATATACTTTGGACAAGTTGTTAAGAAGGGACCAGACTCTGGAAAAGAATATTATGTTTTGCAAAGTAGTGGCTAATGAAAAAGAAGAAGATCGTCAAGAAGATGGATTGGGGCAGTGTCTACAACTATGGGTTTAAGCATAGCAGAGACTGTGAGATGGAACAAGATCAGGCAGCATTTGGTGCTTCTGTGCATAGAGTCATTGAGTTGCAACTGACTCAGTGGCTCTTAAGAGTAACAATGAATCCTCTCTAAAGTGACTTAAAAAATGACATCTTGAAATTAAAATAAATCATTACATTGTTATTCCATTCTTGTACCACAAGCTCAGATGCTAATAAAGTTGCAATTAAAGTGTTAGCAAAATTCTTATAAAATTACAGAATAAGCAGAGTTAAATTAGTAGGTTATTTAGAAACACGACAAATTTTACACCTAGAGGGAAGTGTAAGAAGGAAAGGTTCTCACCTTGTTAACTAAGCTAGAACAGAAACTAAAAATTTAGATATGTTCTGACTCCTTTGCTGCTTTGGGTGCTATGATGTCTAAAATTCAAGAAAGATTCTTTAAACCCTCTCCAGCATTCTTCTTTCTGGCATGTTCTTTTCAGTTTCTCTTAGTTTGTTTACCAGTTTCAGAATCTTGGAGACACCCACTATAACATCTACATACCCTCTGCTAATTCTGCTAGGGGGCTTCTACTCTTAAGGCACAAATCAGAGACCATTGTGACTTTGCTGAGTGACCCAAATTCTGGTACCTTTTATTCACCAGTAAAATCGATAACCTACAGTAAAATAAAATAGCTTCTCAAAATATTGGCATCTCATTAGACTTTTACTTTGATGTCACCTTATTTGTCCAACAGAAGGACTAGAAGAATGGGCTGAGCTAGAAATTACATTAAATCATTGAGGGAGAAATTGTTCTGTCCCTTAACTAAATAAACTGCCTGCAAATGATATTTAGAAGAATCAACATCTAACTCTACTTGCATTCGCTGTTATTCTTAGTTGCCTTTGGATCAGATCTGACAGAAAAAGAACTCACATGCAGGAGAAGGAAATGTTGTCTGGTCTTGTGTCATCTTCATTATCCTTTAATGTTGAGACTACTGTATACTACAGAAAGCTCTGCTGACCTAGTGGTAAGGAGTTGTGCTGTCAACACAAATATATGGAGTTAAAAATCCAGCAACTTCTCTGAGGGAGAAAGATAGACAATCTCCTTGCACGCAATTTACAGCCTCTGAAAACCTAGTGAAGGGTCAGCTATTCCAGATTGACAGCACAGAACAACAACTGTGTATTTCAAGTGCCTGTCAACATAGGGCATTCATCTTTTTTTTTTTTTTTTTTGCATTCATCTTCTATAGTATATCAAATAATATGTTGTTGTGCTCCACAGGGTTATAATTAGCCAATATTCTGAACTATATCTCCAAATCTTTCTTCCTAATCTGTCTTAGTTTAAAACCTCCACTGAAACCTGCTCCTTATGGGTGATCCTGTTGGTATTTTAAATACTGATGGCATACCTTCTAGCATCACAGCAACACACAAACCACTACAAGATGATAAATTCAAAGACAAATGGCAGCTACTTTCATTTATTGTGATCATTTGCCATCACATTGGAACCTACTCACAGCTAACTGACTCGCAGGTTTTCAGAGGCTATAAACTGTATGAGAGGAGACTCTATTTTTCTCCCTCAGAACAGCTAGTAGATTTGAATCATATGCCTTTGAGTGGGAAGCACAAATGCTTACCATTGAGCCACTAGAGTTCCCTACTGTTGCTGTTGTTATGTGCCATCGAGTCGTCTGTGGCTCATAGTTACCCTATGTTTAACAGCTCTAAATACTGTACTATCTTGTGCCAATCTTATTGTCTCTGACACATCTACCCCTCAGTCACTGAATCAATCCATCTCATTAAGGATCTTCCTCTTCTACACAGCACCTCCACCCTCCCAAGCAAGACATCATTCTCCAAGGACTGGTCTCTCCTTGAAACATGTCCAAAGTATGTCAGATGAAACTTCAGAGTCCTTACCTCCAAGGATCAGCCCATTTTAACCCTCTCCAGGATGAACCTGTTCATT
>NW_006399768.1:22724672-22735258 GCF_000299155.1 Elephantulus edwardii | reverse complement strand
TGGTGAGAAAAAAAGCCCATATTTTGTTTTCTTGATGTTGAGCTTCAATCCATATTGAAGGCTAAAGTTCTTGACCTTCTGCAACAAGCATTTCAGGTCCTCCTCAGTTTAAGCAAGCGGTTTGTGTCATCTGCATAACACAGATTGTTAATGAGTCTTCCTACAAACCTGATGCCACACTTCTCCTCATAAAGCCCAACCTCCCAGATAATTTGTTCTACATATAGATTGAAAAGGTATGGAGATAGAACATATCCCTGGCGTACACGCTTTCCAATTTTGAATCATGCAGTGTTTCCTTGCTCTCTTCTGATGACTGCCTCCTGTTAGGTTTCACATAAGCATGATCAAGTGTTCTGGGATTCTCATTCTTCTCAGAGTTAGCCACAGTTTGTTGTGGTTCACACAAACACCTTTGCATAGTCAATGGAACACAGATACCTCTCAGCCAAGATCTATCTAACATTAGCTATAATATCCCTAGTACCACAGCCTCTTCTAAACCCAGCCTGCACTTCAGGCAGTTTCTCTGTTGATGTGCTGTTCCAGTTGTTTTTGGATAATCTTCAGGAGAATCTTGTTTGCATGTGATTTTAATTATATTGTTTGATAATTTCCACACTCTATCGGGTCACCTTTCCTTGGTATGGGAACAAATATAGATCTCTTTCAGTCATTTGGCCAGGTGTTTGTCCTCCAGATTTCCTGGCACAACTTGGTGAGCACATTCAGGGCAGCATCCGTTTGCTGAAATATATCAATTGGTATACTGTCAATTCCTGGGGCCTTGTTTTTGCCAATTCTTTCAGAGTAGCTTGAACTTCTTCCTTCATCACTACAGGCTCTTGCTCATATGTTGTTTCATGAAATTCTTCTGTGTCCATCAATTACTTTTGCTACAATGACTCTGTATACTCTTTCCATCTTCCTTTATACTTCCTGCATCATTTAATATTCTGTCCAAAGCATTCTTAAGTATTGCAACTCAAGGCTTGAATTTCTTTTTCAGTCCTTGAGCTTAATAAATGCTGATCGAATTAGGTCCCTTTGATTTGTCTGACTCCAGCTCTTTGCACATTTTATTATAATACTTTGTCTTCCCGCATTGCCTTTTGAAATCTTCTGTTCAGCTCTTTAATATCTTGATTTCTTCTCTTTGTTTTGGCTTCTTGGCACTCTAATGCAATACTCAGAGTTTCCTCTGACATCCATTTTGATATTTTCTTCCTCCTCTGTGTTTGTAATGACCGTTTGCACTCTTCCTGGATGATATTCTTGCTATCCTCCCACAGCTCATCTGGTCTTTGCTCATTAGTGTTCAAGGCCTCGACCTGTTCCTGAGATGGTTTTGAAATTCAGGTGGGAGAACCTCATGGTCCTATTTTGGTGCCTGTGGGTTTGATTTAATTTTCCTTAGCTTAAGCTTGAACTTGTATATGAGTAGTGGGTGGTCTGTTCTACAGTCAGCACCTGGCCTCGTTTTCACAGCTGATATTGAGCTTATCCAGCAGTTCTTTCCACAGATGTTTCATCTGGTCTCCACCATAAAATGCTTTTCTGCCAGATACTGTTCTAAATCTGAGCATTCAGATTCAGACAGATGAGGAAGAAGGATTGGCCATCCACCCCCAAAATAACAAGCCTTCAAAAACTCTATGTACAATAAAACAAACTTAGACTAGCAGATAGGGCAACTGAGGTGGAACCTTCGAATATTGATACACAAAGGAGGAGGAACAGTTGGAAGCAGACACTAGTGATTGTAACATGGGATGTGAGAACCATTAATGTAATTGTAACATGGGATGTGAGAACCATGAATGTAGAAAATGGGATATTGTTAACTAAGAAATGGAATGCATAAATATTGACATACTAGGTATTGGCGAGATGAGATGGACTGGCATGGGGCATTTTGAGTCAGACGATCATATATGATGAACTATGGTGGAGGTGAAGAGGTGAGGGAAAATTGGGTTGCTTATATAGTTAAAAAAGTCATTTTTTTAATCTGTCTTGAAATACATATTTTTAGTGACAGGATAATATCCATACTCATACCAGAAAGTCCAGCGAATACCACTATCGTTTAGATATATGCACCAATAACCAGAGCCAAAGAAGAGGAAATAGAAATTTCTACCAACTTTTTCAGTCAGAGATCGATCGAACATGCAATCAAGATGCATTAATAATAATGGGTGACTGAAATGCAAAAGTTGGGAACAGAGAAGAAGGATCAATTGTTGGAAAACATAGACTTGGTGACAGAAAAGAAGCTGGAGATAGAATGATAGAATTTTGCACAATCAATGATTTATTCATGGTGAATACGTTTTATAAGAAACAAACACAGGCCATACACAAGGATTTCACCTGAGTTCCCTATTAGTTCAACTAAATTGATGCTAACAATGTAGTTTAAGGACATTTATAAGAAAAGTCACAGACAAGCATCATAGTCACATGTTCTGTGTGACATGTTATTCCTCAGCTAGATGGGTCATAGGTCAAGGAGTCTCCCAATTCCACCATTTTTGTTTTACTTATGGTGGATTTTCTGACAGGAAATAGGAATTTGGTTGATAATTACCAGGCATACAGATAAGGTTTCCTCATTAAAGCCCCATAAAACCATGAAAATAAATCATTGCCAAATGGAGAAAGAAAGAAAATCTTCTGTTTAGACTTTTCCATGACCATTTAAGCCAATTATTTTTCTCCCTTTCAGCCCAGTGATTTTATTTTTTGACTGGTGTAGGGCCTGATAATCAGAGGAAAGAATGCCGAGACCTCACAGAAATTTTCTGATCTCCATTTAATGGCTTGGTATGTCAAGGACATGCAGAGCCTGGCAAAATAAATTTAAAAAACTGCAGCTGAGGAAATACAGGAAAGGAAGCCCATGTAATACACATCTGCATTTATGATGTAAACATGCTCAAATAGGACCATTTCAGGGAAATTAAAGTGGTCCACTGGCCTACCCCAGAAGTCAAAGCTGCTTAGAAGTCACAAGAGCAATGAGAATCCCGAATGAACGTAAACCAAAAACTGGAACAGACCGTCTTTTCCCACGTCCAGTTGGCTAAATTTCCTTCTCTTTTTGAGCACCAACACTGGTCATGGGTGTTGTTAGTAGCCTTCAAGTCAGCCCAGACAGCTGCATCCAGAACAGAACAAAATGTGCTGGTCCTGGGCTACCTCTATGGTTAGTTATTGATGAAATTGTTGTTATCCAATGACTTTTTACTGGCTAGGTGTTCACTGGGCTTTTCTTTCTAGCCACGCTTTGTCTAGAAGCTCCAGTGCATCTTGTTGAACATCACAGAGACAGACAGATCTCCACAGACTCTTAGGCAGTGGCTGCACAATCATGTGAATTGGTCAGAAATTGAACCTGGGTCTCGTGCATGGAAAATGACATATGTATCGTTGAACAATCACTTTCTCATCAGGCATGAGGTACCCATATACAATTCCATTTCTCTCACAGACTCTTCAGGCATTTCCCAGTACAGATGGCTAAGACTCTTCCCATTTTTCTATCCTAAATTTCTCTGTCCCAGCCCTCAGCTTTTCCAATATTTCATTCTTCCTAGAGGGGAACACTAGTGGCCTAGTGAGTAGAGGGTTATGCAGATAACCCAAAGGTGGCACCTCTGTGGTGATTCGAATCCAACAGCAGCTTTTTGTTGTTGTTGTGGTGGTGGTGTTGTGTACCGATCCGACAGTCGGATCTGACAGGCATAGGAGGAGATTGCCTCTCCTTCTCCAGCAGAGAAGGAGAATCTGTGAATCTCACACATTCAAACCACACACCTTTGGGATTGAAGCACAGCTTCTTGCAACTAGGCTACCAGAGCTCCTTTAAGAGCAGCTTTGCAGTAAAAAGATGAGTAGTCTCTTCTTCTCATGAAACTTAAAGCCTCTGAAAACCCACTGGAAGGTCTGCTTTGCCTTGGTTCTGACTTGACAGCAACTAGGGGGGTTTTTTTGAGAGTTAGGTTGATCAGTCAATAAGCACAAACATGTGGATGGGCTTATGTGTATTAACAAGGGACTTTTAAATTTTATCCAGGGTTGTGAAGAATATTTGGCTCTTGATATGTTCTCAGCTGTGCCAGAGGAGTTGATATCTGCAGCCCATTTTATTAGACTGTCCAATAAAGCAAGGGAATAAAAGTACAGTGTTTTAAGAATATCAGACTGAAATGGATACAGATTTATTCATAAATCAAATTTTTAAAATAGAAACAACAATAGTTGGGAAATGGATGACCAACAGTCTTGATTTGCCTGGGACTGAGGGGGCTCCAGGAAGTGGTACTTAAAGTGTTAAAATTCAGCAAAGCTGGATGAGTTGGTAACCCTACTGGGTGGACATTAACTAAAACCCCAAATAATGTACATTTCTCTTTCTAAGAGTCTGAAACATTTTTTAGGCAGTAAGTACCTAAACATAATTGAGTGGACAGTAGAAAACAAAAGCATGAAGCTCCAGCCCAAAAGCTCCATCAGCTCCAGTATCATTGTGACTAGAAGTTAGGGTACATTATTCAGTTCTAAGACAAGGCAGATTTTAAATCTCCATTCTTCGAGATGAATTGAGAAAATGTCAATGACAGTCTTTCAGAGGTGAGAATGCCCTGCTGGACAAAGGTCCTCAGGCTGTGACATCTGGTTGGGGGTTTTTTTTTGCCTCTGCTGAAAACATTCACTTTTGTGATTAAGGAACCCTGGTACCATAGTATGTAATACATCGGGCTGCTAGCTAAAAGGTTGGTAGTTTTTATCTATTGGCCCCTCCAAGGGAGAACGATGGGCAGTCTCCTCCAGTAAAGATTTACACTCTTAGACACCAAATGGAGAGTCTCTGAATCAAAGCAACTTGATGCAAGGAGCTGGGTTTTTGGTTTCAGTTTGCTCACTCCATCCCCTGTCTGTCAGGTTTTCCTACTGTTATTTGCCTATTACTGTGATGCTAGAAGTTACTCATTGCCATTGAGTCAGAATCAAGTCATAGCTGGCAATACAGTGGATTTTCAGAGGTGGTAATTTGCACAAGATAATGCCTATCTTTCTCTTAAAGAGCAGTTGGTTTGTTTTAACAACTACCATTGGTGTGGACATTGCAACTTCCTACAATGTCGGTCACCAACGTTGTCACTGGTATTTCAAATGGTCACCCATTAACTATAGGTTTTCAGAGGCAGTGAATTGCATGGAGGAGATTGCCCTGCTTTCTCCCACAGACGGGTTGGTGAGTTCAAACCAACTGCCTGTGGGTTGACAAACCCTTATCACAGGCCACCAGAAAGCTTTTAACTACTAATAGCTCTATAAAGATGATGTTTTACTTTTTTTTGCTAGCTTTCTTTTTTAGAACTCTGGATGTTTATTATTGTTAAACTGTAAATGACTAAATAAAAATGAACAGGAAGTAGTTACTCATAGTGGGATGGGGGAAGTCAGGAAGCAGTTATTCATGCAAAATGACTACAGTGCAAATATTTGGCCTTGGGATGTCTCTAGTAAAAAGGAGAGTAGCATTCCCATGTATGCTTTGCTATAATGAGGTTCAGTCAGACGGTGATTGGGGGTGCCTTCAGGAAATAACTTTACATTTTTGACCCTCACTGTCTTTGCTCACAAAATGAAAAGAAAGGGACGGGATGAATATTGAAAGAGTTGGTGGGGGCAAAAAGAAATTATATAGTGGCATTTTAATCAGATCGTTTTTGTGTATGTTAGTCATCAGAGGAGAAGGAAGAAGAGCATTTATGATGTTCTAGATTGATGGCAATTTTGATTGGCCTGACTGGATGTTTGGGTCTCCTGTGTAAACCTAACAAAGGAGATATACAATGTGTAAAGTTTTAAGCAGAACCAAGATTTCTGTCACTGGGTTCTTAAAACATTTAGGCTGTAAAATAAGGGCTCTGTAGCAATTTCAAAAGAAAAGGATGAAGGAAAATGTAAGCTTGTGCCTGGTTTTCAGGAGGCTCCTTCTTTCCAGCAGCCTCCGCGGAACGCCTGGTGGAAGACTGAAGTGTGTGTCCTGCAGCTTGGGCTCTGCTTGAGCCTGCCCCATTTTCTCATGTCTTGCCAGGACAACAAAAGAAGGCCTATACTGGGTAAAAAGCTTCATGCGAAGATGAAGAGTGCACAGTAGGTTTCTATTTCTCCTTTCTCAGCGTTCCTTCCTGAGTCATTTGGTGAGTCATCTTAGGGTAGCTGTCCAGGAAAGCTTTCTTAGCTTCCTAGTGCTGCTATAACACAAACATCATAAAAGGTGCACGTGTTTACTAACAGGTGAAGGACTAGAGGTCCAGATTAGGGTCTAGATTTGTGCATCCCTTCTTTGTTGATAGTCCCAGGAGTTTGCTGGTTCTTTGTTTATAGACAATATTCGCATAGACCTCTTTAATATAAAAGAAAAACTATTTACAAACAGGATCACATCTGTAGGTTCAAAGGTCAAGCAAGGTTCACATATTTTCGGCAGAATGCAAGTCAAACTATGACAAAAACTAACAAAGTTCTGAATTATCTAATAATAGATTGCTGAAAGAGGATGGTCTAATGCTAGACTGCTTATACTAGGCAGTTGAGCTCTTTATACTACACAGGAAGTTAGTTCCCTCATCTACTCCCCCTGGACCAATCTAATGTGAGGTGTTAAATCCAGATACTGTGCTCTTGCCTAGATTCTACTCCATTGAGAAAAACTGTTAGGTCATCATGACCAAAACTAGGCAAAACTTCTCTAATCATGTCCCAACTCAGAGCTCCCTCTTTTGTCATTGCTTGTAAGTAAGTATCTGTTAGGAGGAGGTGAAGCCATCCTGCTCAGGTCAAGTAGTTGATCTTTAAGATCTTTAGCACCTTTAACAATAATGAAAGCTAACAGAAACCATGACAGAAACTGAGTCTGGCACCTACTTAACAAAAACTGAGCAAACTGTATTTATAATTCACCTTCTAAAATGTGCCATCCGGAAGCTCTGGAAACAAGCACAAATGAAAAGCTGCTAGGTACTATTTTAGACTTAAAATGGCAATAAGTGATAGTCAGGTACAACAAAAATAAGAAATTGTCAATTCTTGAGTCATCAGAATAAGAAGAGAAAAAGAAGTCCCAAGCACTTTACCATAGTATCCAGGTGATAGCTTTTCGATGAGGCTGTTGAGACATTTGTTCATTTATTCATTTAAGCTACATTTTGCAAAGATTTAGGACACCCAGGATTTACAAGGTGGTGGGAATAGGGAGGAGTGCTTGGGTGGCACAATAAGTTAATGCTTTTGGCTGCTAACCTAAGGATTGGAGGCTCGAGTCCATCTGGAGCTGTCTCAGAGACAAGGCATGGTGATTTATTTCCAAAAGATTAGCAACTGACAATGGGATATAACTATGGGATGTAGTTTTCCAGACTTATGTATGCACGTAATAAATGTTGGAGGGTATGTGGTAAGAAAGGAGCTCTTATACATTGTTGGTGGGATTGTAAAATGGTATAACCATTCTGCAAGACAGTTTGGCACTTCCTCAAAAAGCTGAACATAGAAATTCCATATGACCCAGCTACTCTACTACTTGAAATATACCCTGAGAAAATTAGAACTGAAATACAAAGACTTTTACATCAATGTTCATAGCAACATTATTCACCATCACAAGAACATAGAAACAGCCCAGATTTCCAACCACAAGCAAATGGATTGAGAAATTATGATACATTCACACAATGGAATACTATGCAGCACACAGAAGCAATGATTTAGTAAATTATTACCTAACTTGGGAGAGACTGGAGAGCATTATGCTGAGTGAACTCAGTTCCACAAGGACAAATATTGTATAAAACCATTATTGTAGAATGAGTATAAGGATCCAAGGGGGTGGGGGCGTGGAAGCAGAGGGATGAGGATTTCCAGGGGATAGGGGAGATTTATCATGGAGTTGTAAAATTTGATGGGGGGGTGTTTGAGGGAAATTGGAAGAATCTATTCTCAAAAACAACATATTCAAATTTTGTAAATAAACTGTTGTTGCTGTTGTTCTTGTTGTTGTTATGTGCTGTCAAGTCACTTGTAGCTCATAGTGTCCCTATGTACAAGAGCCCTAAACCCTACTCTATCCTGTGACAACCTCACTGTCTCTGACACACCTACTCTCATTACCCCAATCAGTGAATCGATCTATCTTACCAAGTTTCTTTCACTCTTGCGCTGTCCCTCCACTCTCCCAAATATGATGTCCCTCTCCTAGGATCAGTCCCTCCTTGCAACACGCCCAAAGTATGTCAGATGAAGCTTCAAAATCCTTGCCTCCAAGGAGCAGCCTAGTTTCACCCTGTACAGGACGAACCTGTTTGTTATCCTAGCAGTCTATGGTATATTCAACACTCTTCTCCAGCACCACAGCTCAAAGGCATCAATTCTTTTTCTATCATCCTTAGTCACTGTCCAGCTCTCTGAAGCATAGCACACAGTTGTGAAGACTATGGCCTGGATCAGATGCAACTTAGTCTTTCCAGCCTGATGTCGTTGCTCTTCAGTACTCTTGAGAGGTCCCTAACAGCTGACTTTCCCAATGCAATTTGTCTCTTGATTTCCTAGCTGCTGGTATCAATAGTGTTGATTGTGAACTAAAACTGTTAACAATCTCAATCTCTTCTCTATCTGTAATGATGCTAGTATAATAAAAAATAAATCAGGAGAAAAAAAGAAATCAAAAGACAAATTGCATTGGGAAGTCTGTTGTCAGGCACCTCTCCAAAGTGCTAACAAGCAATAATGTCAGTTTAAAGATGAAGCTGTGCCTAATCCAGGCCGTGGTCTTTGCAATTACTTGCTATACAGCAGTGATCTGGACAATGATTAAGGATACCAGAAGAATTGATACTTCTGAGTTACAGTCCTGGAGAAGTCTTGAACATAACATGGACCACCAGGAGAACAAATAGTTCTGTCTTGGAAAGGATGAAACCAAGTTTTCCTCAGAGGTAAGGATTTTGAAGCTCCATCTCACATACTTTGGGCATGGGGCCAGGAGGCACCAGTCCTTGGAGAAGGACATTGTGCTTGAAAGGGTGGAGGGACAGCACAGGAGAGGAAGACCCTGGATGAGATGGATTGATACAGTAACCAGGGTAATGTGAGTAGGTGTGTTAGAGTCAGTGAGACTGGCTCAAGATAGGGCAGGCTTCAGAGCTTTTGTATATGGGGTCACTATACTGTGAAGCAACAATGTTAGTCTAGAGACTAAGATGCGTCTGATCCAGGCCATGGTCTTCATAATTACTTGCTATGCATCAGAAAGCTGGACAGTGACTAAGGATGACAGGAAGAATTGATGTCTTTGATTTGTGGTTCTAGAGAAGAGTCTTGCACATACCATGGACCACCAAGAAAACAAATAGGTCTATTTTAGAGAAGTGAAACCAAGTTTTGCCTTGGAGGCTAGAATTTTGAAGCTCCGCCTCACATACTTTGGGCATATGGCCAAGAGGGACCAATCCTTGGAGAAGGACGTCATGCTCAGAAAGGTGGAAGGGACAGCACAGGAAAGAAAAACACTGGATGAGGTGGATTGACACAGTAACAGGGGCAATGGAGGTAGGTGTGTCAGAGTCAGTGAGATTGGCTCAGGACAGGATAGGCTCCAGAGCTGTTATAAATAGGATCACTATGCATCGCAGGTGACTCAATGGCACATAAAGAACAACTTGGAACTGCTAAAATAAGAATTAGATTTAATGTAGAGAGGGTGTTTTTAAAAAATTTTTTAAATTAAACTTAAAGGTAAATTCCAATTTAAAATTGGCCTTTAATTTTTACATTACATGTTCCTCCTTTGGAAAGTAGTGTTTTATTTTATGAACTTATTATTATAACTGAAGTCAGAATTTTTCTAAATGTTTTTACCTGTCAAAACTATATGTTGGCAATTTCTGATCAGCTTTCTGTTTATATTTTATTAACTGTTATTAGTTTATGAAATCACAAAATCTGAGGGTCATTTTTCTTTAGGTAAATCTCAAACTAAGTTGTGAGACCTCTTTCTCTCTGTTTGATCCTGAAGTAACTGAGACACAAACTACCTCATAACTTAGAGTCAAGAGTTCCCAACAGGGATCAAAATTCCCAAAGGCTGAACATGGCAGTCTTCCAGGGTCTGGTTTACAGGTTATAGAAAAACTTAACCTATTTCTCCTCCCTTCTCTCTCTAAAGTGAGAGAAAAATAGATCTAAAATAGTTTGTGTTTGGTTTTGATATTTTTTTTTTAAATGAGGCTTCTGGAGAAATGAAATCTCTGTGATACCCCTGTGACAATCATTTCTGTGGTGGTTATTCATTGCTGTCAAATTCATTCTGGCTCATAGTGACTTTGTACGAATTGGAGTAGAACTGTGCTTGCTCCATGGGGTTTATAAGGTCAAACGTAGATTTCCAGGTCTGTCTTTAGAGGCGTCTCTGTGTGGTTCAAATCGCCTACCTTTTGGCAGGTAGTGAAGTGCTTATCTATTTGCACCATACAAGGACTCGGTAATTATTACTATAGGGTGTGTGTCAAAAT
>NW_006399768.1:22714274-22715422 GCF_000299155.1 Elephantulus edwardii | reverse complement strand
GGACAAATTGGCAGCACCATGATGGATGAAGAAGAAATTGAGGTTGTTAGCAATCTCAATTTGCTCAGCTCCACAATCAACACTCTTGGCACCAGCAGTCAGGAAATCAAAACTTGAATTACATTAGGTAAGTCTGCTGTCTGAGACTTCTCCAAAGTGCTAAAGAGTAATGATGTTATTCTAGGGACTCAGATGTACCTGGTCCAGGCTATATCTTCACAATTATTTGCTAAACATCAGAGAGTTGGGTAATGACTAAAGATGATAGGAAAAGAATCAATGCATTTGAATTATGGTGCTGGAGAAGAGTCTTGAACATACATACCACGGACCGCTAAGAAAACAAACAGATTTGTTTGAAAGAGGGTGAAACCAAGTTTCTCCTTGAAAGTGAGGATTTTGAAGTTCTGTCTTGCATACTTTGGGCATATGACCATAACGGACTGGTCCTTGGAGAAGTACTTCATGCTTGGGAGGGTGGAGGGACAGTGCAGGAAAGGAAGAACCCAGATGAGATGGACTGATCCAGTAACCGGGATAACGGAGGTAGGTATGTCTGAGTCCATGAGACTGGCTCAGGACAGGGCATGGTTCAGAACTATTGTACTTAGGGTCCTTATTAGTCATAGGTGATTTGATTGCACATAACAACAATAACAACAACAATATGCCCAAAATATGTGAAGTGAAGCTTTGTCATCTTTGGTTCCAAAGAGCACTCTGGCTGAACCTTCTTCAAGACATGTTTGTTTGTTCTTTTAGCAGTACCTGGAATGTTCAGTACTATTCTACAACAACACAGATCAAAGGCATCAATTCTTCTTCTGCCATACTTAGTCATTGTTCTACTCTCAAATGCATAGAGGTAAATCAGAAAGACCATGGCCTGAATCAGATGCACCTTAGTCTTCAAACTGACATCATTACTCCTCAATAATTTAGAGAGATCTCCTAACTTGAGACTTTCCAAGTACAACATGTCTCCTGATTTCCTGACTGCTGGTACCAAGGGTGTTAATTGTGGATCCAAGCAAGACGAAGTTGCTGATAATTTCAATCTTTTATCCATATATCATGATGTTGCCTATCAGTTCAGTAGCAAGAATTTTTGTTTTCTTTATGTTGAGATGCAGTCCATATTGGAGACT
>NW_006399768.1:22708449-22714174 GCF_000299155.1 Elephantulus edwardii | reverse complement strand
AGGCTGCAGTCCTTGACACTCTGCAGCAGGTGCTTCAGGTCCTCCTCAGTTTCAGCAAGCAGAGTTGTGTCATCTACTGCTTTTTTTAAATACAGGCACGCCTACCACGCAACCCATAGCTCCTTGGTAGCTAAACCTGGCAAGTCCGATCAGTCAGATCAGCTGACACCCGCTTGTGGTAAAAAAAAAAGAAAGAAAAGAAAAAAAAAGTCTCATTTATCTTAAAAGTCTTTCAGAGTGATTGTTTAACATGTATGTTAAAATGAAAGGTAGAGTCTGATATTTGCTGCGTGAAGTATAGTAAATGCTGAAGTTGACAATTTTGTGATGATTATTTAGCCAATATGTCCTGAAAATGTACCTAAGTTTGTATTTACTAAACCCTCACAGCCCTTGCTTGGAACAGCCCAAAGACCACCTCACAATCATGCTCCCTCTCCAGTGCTGCCTAGGCCTCGATTTGCTCACTGCCAAAATAATCATGTTTCCAGGAGGGCATTCCAGGTTTCCAGCCAGGTCTTGGAGGCCACTATGAACCTTCAGATCAAGTGGGTACTGCATCTCCTTGTTCATGTCTTACTGCTTTGACTGAATGTCGTGAGTCTGAAGAATTTCACCAAATATTCTTGTTACCAAACCCATGAGCAAAGAAAACATGCTGGGGAAACGAATGAGGCTGTAGAACCAGCAGAGCTTACTGAATCTTTAAGGTATCAAGAAACGAGACCACAATGACTGAGAGTGGGCTGGAGGCAGCAGCAAGATTGATATCCTTGAAAAATAGTGTGAAATCGTCACTACTGAAAACACACTGACAAAAATACCCTCAATGTGTGACTTCATCGAGACTCTCTCTGAATGAACAGGTGAAAACAACCATCAAGGTATTGGGTAATCTAAGCAATTAGTACAGAATGCTGCCCCTTGCCCAACCTAGCCTAACAGTGTATCTTTGACAAGTACTACTCTGGGAGACGGGCGATGAGAGGTAGGCCTCAGGGTGGCTTTCCCACAGCCAGGGGAGTGCTTCCTCAGTTACCACCCACCAAAAGAACAAATGCATGTTCAATTTACCATGACTTTATCATAAAGTCCGTTCCTGTCTAGGCAGTTTCTCTGATCCTATAGAACAGAGTAGAACTTCCCACAGCATCCCTACGGCTGCAATTCTTTGTATAATCTGATATCCCCATTTACCTTCTACATAGTGGTTGAAATTACACAGTAGGTTCAAATTACTGATCTTTCAATTAGCAGCAAATCATTTAACCACTGCTCCTTTTACCTCTTCTATATATTGGTCAAAAACACCTTAAGTTCTTCATTTAGTTTGTTCTTCATCTTACCCTAAGACAAGAGGAAAAAACAATGCAGTTAAGAAAAGGCTGAACAGATGACTTCAAAGAGCAATTTGAGAAGACAAGACAAAGGATTATAATAATAGAATGTGCAAAGACCCAAAGTTGGAAAATCAGAGAGGAAGAAACACGCTCGGCATTTTTTAAGCAAAAAAACCCAACTATAGAAATTGTTCAAGCCTTGAGTTGCAATACTGAAGGATTCTATGGGCAAAATAATGAATACCACATGTAGCATCAAAAGAAGTTTGTATAGAGTCACTGTACCAAAAAAAATTGGTTGTCACTGGTCCATTTCAGAAAGTAACATATGCTCAAGAACCAATGATACTGGAACTAAGACGTCTAAGCTACACTGAAGGCATTGGCAAAAAACAAGGCCCCAGAAACTGATGGAGTACTGACTGAGATGTTTCTACAAACAGATTCAAACCTGAACATGCTCAGTAGCCTATGCCCAAAATTTGTAATATAGTTACCTGGCCGACAGGTTGAAAGAGGTTCATATTTGTGCCACTTAAAAAAATGTGATCCAATAGATTATGGAAATTATTAAACACTAACATTGTTGTAATATATTGCCAGATTAGGATTGTATCCTTCAACTATATCTGTTCAATATACATCCTGAACAAATAATTCAAGAATTGGACTCTATGAAGAAAAACAGCATTGAGATCAGAGGAACACTTAACAACCAGTGGTATATAAATGATACTATCTTGCTTCCTTGCTTGCTGAAAATGAAGAGAACTGAAGATCAATGTTCATTATAGATGTATATACCTCAACATGAAGAAAGTGAAAATCCTCAGAAGTGGACCAGTTAATCAACCTCGTGATAAATGAAGAAAATGTAGAAAAAATGAAGTTGTAAATTATTTCCTTTTATTTGTATCCACAACCAAGCCTCATAGGAACAGAAGTAAAGAAGCCAAATGATTTATTCCACTGGGCAAGCTGTTGCCACTTTATAAAGTGCTAAAGAGCAAGGATTCTATTTAAAACCTAAACTGTGTCTGACTTAAGTCATGGTATTTTCAGTTGCTTCATATGCATGTGGAAGTTGATCAGTGAATGCTGATGAACTGATGGTTTTGGGTTGTGGGGTTGGAAAATAATAGTGAATATTCCACAGATTGTCAAAAGAACCAACGGATTTTTTATCTTATCTGAAGAGAAGCCAGTGTTCCATCAAAGCAAAGATGGTGAGACTTCATCTCACATGCTTTGAGCATATAATTGGGAGAGGTCAATCTCTGGAAAGGAATATCATGCGTGGAGAAGTATAAGGCCACTGAAGGAGAGGAAGACCTCGACAAGATATATTGACACACTGACTACAGCAGCAATGGGTTTAAGCAGAATAAACATGGTGAGGATGACACTAGAACAAGGGCTGCTCTGAGTTGGAGCCAACTCAAAGATACCTAATAACAATATATGTTAGACCAAAACATCTACTTATGATCTTTCATTTATATAATTTCTTCAAATAAAGTAATTTGACACTTCTCTGTCCTCCTAATAGATACTATTTAAAGCCTGTTCAATCAGTCCAGGTAGAGAAATGGACTTGAAGGAAAAGGCACTGGAGGTCAGGGAGAACTGTTAAGAACTTGTTTTAAGAGTCTTGGCACTTGGTAATAGAAGTTGGATTACTGTAATAGAATGAGAGTGAAGAGCAGAGATGAACATTAAATTTTCAGTAGAAGATTAATTACATGGACTGTCAGGATTGGAAAGTCAGATTTTTGGAGTCAAGAGTTGATATTTGATACTGTGAAATCCTGCCAAGGGAGAGAGGAAAGCAGAACACAGAGCTTTACTGCCACACGGCAAGAAGTGAATCAAGAAGTCAACTCCCTCAAGGGAGGAAAGTGCTAAAGAGCTAAGGTTTAGATTTGAACATTCTGTCTTTTGTTTTATCCAATAAACATTATTTGTTTTTATTTTGTTTTCTGAGTAAATCTATTTTTTTTTTACACTAATTATGTCTTTTTTAACAATGTCTAATGTGATCTGGTGGCCCAGTGGCAAGAAGCTGCGCTGCAATCCCATGTAAATTCTAGGCATGCAATTCGAGAAGGATAAACAATCTCCCAGGTGATTGACTGCCTCTGAAAACCCATCAGAGGGTCAGCTATGGGTCAATTCCAACTCTACAATACACAGCAACAACGATAGTGTGATCTTAGAAGGAAACAAAGGAACTGAGAATAAAATAGATTAATTTCTGTGTAAGTTTTGGACTGTGTTTTCTAATTTTTCTAAAATGATGACACATTATTTTTGTGTTAAAATTATAAGTCCCTGGGAGGTGCAAACAGTTCATTGATTTGGTCACTAACTGAAAGGGTGGAGACTCAAGTCAATCCAAACTTACCTAAGAGAAAATGTTTGGTGTTCTACTTGTGAAAAATCAGTCACTGAAAACTCTACAGAGCAGAGTTTTACCTTGAGACACATATTGTTGTGTGCCCTCAAGTTGCCAACAGCTCATAGCGACCCTACACACAATAGCTCTGAATCCTGTCCTATCCAGACAGACCCAATCTCCTGGTCTCTAACTCACCTACCCCTGTTACCTCAGTTACTGTGTCAATCCATCTCCTTCAGGGTCTTCCCCTCTTGCACTATTACTCCACCCTTTCAAGCATGATATCCTTCTCCAAGGACTGATCCGCCTGGCAACATGTTCAAAGTGTGTCAAATAGAGCTTTAAAATCCTTGTTTCCAAGAGCAACTTGGCTTTACCCTCTCCAGGACATCCTGTTTGTTCTCTTGACAGTTCATGGAATGTTCAGGACTCTTCTATAGCACCACCACTCAAAGACACTGATTCATCTTCTGTCGTCTCTGGTCATTGTCCAGCTCTTTGATGCATAGCAAGTAATTGCAAAGACCACAGATTGGATCATGTGTACGTTAGTCTCTAGACTGACATTGTTGCTCTTTTCAGCACCCTGGAGAAGTCCTTGACAGCAGATTTTCCCAGTGAAATTTGTCTTTTCATTTTTCTGACTGCTGGCATCAAGGGTATTGATTGTGAAATTTAGCAAACTAAAATTGTTTACAATCTCAATCTCTTCTCCATCTATCATAGTGTTGCCATTTAGCCCATTGGTGAGAATCCTTGTTTTCTTGATGTTGTGCTTCTATCCAAATTGAAGCCTACAGTTCTTCACCTTCTGAAGTAAATGCTTCACATCCTTCTCAGTTTCAGCAAGCAAGGTTGTACCCTCTGTATAATGCAGGTTGTTGATGAATCTTTCTCTAAACTTATGCCACATTCCTCTTCATAAAACCCAGTCTCCCAAATGGTCTGTTCAGCATATAGATTGAAAAGATATGGAGACAGGATGTATCCCTGACACACTCCTTTCCAGATTTTGAACCATGCAGTGTTTCCTTTCTCTGTTCTGATGACTGCTTCCTGGTCTAAGTATAGGTTTTGCATAAGCACATTTAGGTGTTCTAGGATTCCCATTCTTCTCAAGGTTATCCATAATTTATTGTGATTCATACAGTCAAAACATATTGCATAGTCAATTAAAGACAGACATTCCTCTGGTACTGTCTGCTTTCAACCAAGATCTATCTGACATTGGCTGTGATCTCCTTAGAATTACAACCTCTTCAACACTTGGCTTGTACTTCTGGTCCTTCTTTGTCATTGTACTGTTCTGATCATTTTCGGATAATCTTCAGCAGAATTTTACTTGTGTGTGACATTAGCTGTTAGATCACCTTTTTCTGCAATGGGAATAAATATGGATCTCTTACAGTTGGTTAGGCTGGTAGCTGTCCTCCAGATTCCTTGGCACAATCTGGTCAAAACATTCAGGGCAGTCTACGTTTGCTGAAATATGTTAATTATTACTATGTAATCAATTCCTGGGGCCTTGTTTTTTACCAATTCCTTCAGAGCAGCTTTGACTTCCTCTTCATCATCATGGCCTCTAGATCGTAAGTTGTTTCATGAAATTCCTCTGGGTCAGCCAATTCTCTTTGGTACAGTGATTTTTGTGTACTCCTTCAATCTCCTTTTGATGTTTCCTAGGCCATTCAATATTCTTCCCATAGCATCCTTAAATATTGCCACTTAAGGTTTTTTTTAGCTTAAGAAATGCCAAGCAAACACAATGTATACAAACTTTGTAATCAAACCAACATATAAAACATTTTTTAAGAGTAAATTAATCAGATATTATTTTTATTTATTCTTAAGATTTCATTAATATGGACAATGTTAATATGGCCACTATTCTTTTACTGACAGAATAAGTTTCTTTGTTTTTTCAGTACAGCATTTTTTAAAATTTTTATTAAATTTTATTCATTTTAATGAACATTTACAGAGATTT
>NW_006399768.1:22695722-22702671 GCF_000299155.1 Elephantulus edwardii | reverse complement strand
AACTTTAGTACAAAAGTTTACACTTGGAAAATTCAAAGTCAAAGTCATTGTCCAAGAGTTGGACCCAACTCTTCCAGCAGGTTTTGGAAGTTGTAAATGGCACAGGAGCAGATTGCCCATCTTTGCCCCTCAGAGGTGCTAATTTGAAATGCCAGTGAGATGTCACATTGGGTTAATAGAGCTACTCTCTATGGACGATATCACCAGAAATGCAAAGATAAGTATCTCTTAAAGAAAACTTTTAATTCAGTAAGTAAAAATTTGGACATATTCCAAGGAGGGAACATCATGCCTTGGAGGGTGGAGGAACAGTGCAAGAAAGGAAGCCCCTCGACGAGATGGACTGATTCAGTGACTGGGGGAATGAGGTAGGTTCGTCAGAGACAATAAGATTGGCACAGGATAGAGCAGGTTTTAAAGCTGTTATACTATGAGTCACTATGAGTTGCAGGCAGCTTGACAGCACATAACAAGAAGTAAACATTTAAAAAAAAATATTTGGACCATGTTATTTTGTCCTTCAGGACTGAGATGGTCAAAACAAATAGTGCTTCCAAGGCGGCTGGAAATTCATTGATTTGAATATAATGTTTGCTGTTGATGGGCCATTTTCTGATCTCCGTAAGTTTTTTTGCATGAAATAATAACTTAAAACTTTGACTACTGTTGACAGCCAGTGGGGGTGAGAGTGACGGCAAAAAGCATGACACCAACACGAGGTACACTCAGTCGGAAGACATGGTTTGTTTTGCTTTGTGCAGGACCAGGCAAGCCACAAGGGATGTGATTAAAGCGCTGTTGTAAGTTCTCATGAGGCTAACAAGAGATAACTGAATGTGAAGTTAAACCCAACTAACCGAGTATAAAAAGAAAATATAATTGCTACCAAACTGAGAATTTATAAAATGCTATCAATTTCATTTAGTATCTTTCCACTCAAAGGTGTTTGCTTTTCCAGTATTCTCTCTGCTTGAAATCTGTGGATTTTGGACAGCTGTTGTCCTGTTTTGTTTATACATTAAGCATATATTTACCTTGTTCATTGGGTAATCTGTCCTTGAAGATTGTGCAGGCCTGGGCAATATCCCACTCTATTAAACATAAGGTCATCATGAATCAGAGTCGACTTCACTCAGCACAGTATCAACACAGTGATAAACGTAAGTGATAAAATGACCACCAAGTAGTCAGCATAGTGATTAAAAATGCTGACTTTGGGTTTCATCAGAAAAGGAGACAGATCCTAGCTTTGCTACTAATGAATGAAAGTCACTGGGCAAGTGACCAAGTTTTCTGTGACTGTTTCTTTGCCTGAGAAACTTCAGTACTCACTGAGTGCATGGAGCTGATGTGATTACAGTTAGACATTAGCATGTGAAATGCCTAGCCCTGCACTTGGCACAGAGTGAGCCCTCTGTCTGTGGTCAGTAGCTCTCCCCAAGTGCTTCCTTTTAGATAAGAAAGTGAAGCTCAAACTCTTCAGTGACTGGAACAGGGCTTGTTGTTGTTATGTACTGTGGAGTCGCCTGCGACTCATAGTGACTCTATGCACAACAGCCCTAAACCTTGCTCTATCCTGTGCCAATCTTAATTGTCTCTGATAGACCTACCCCACTGCCCCAGCCACTGAATCAAACCATCTCATTGAGGGTCTTCCTAACTTGAGATGTCACTTCACCCTTCCAAGCATGACCTCCCTCTCCAAGGACTAGTCCTGCCTTACAACATGTCCAAAGTATGTCAGATGAAGCTTCAGAATCAGCATTTTGGTTAGAGGCACAACACACTATGGATATCACCACTAGAGCTTCTTGTATAGGATCGATTTAATTCACTCATTGAATAAACTCAGAGCTGACCCTCAGCAGGTTTTTGGATGATGCAAATAGCATGAGAAGAGATTGCACATCCTCCTCCTGTAGATTTGAACCACCAGGATGGCATTGCTTTTGGGCTAGCAATCCAACTTCCTATAGACTTTGCCAATAGGGCTTCCTTTGTATGGAATAGCACATACTAAAGGCATGTCTTTTTCTTTCTTTAAAAATTATTTTATATTAGTTTACTAACAAAGATTGTATACATTGTTTTTCAATACTCTTTCCCATTTTCTTTATCCACCCCTCCCTCCACCCTTCTAATTTTGTGACCCTATGATTAACATTCCCCCACCCTAGCCCATCCTCACCCTTCTACTCCCCACCCTCCAATCCTCATACTCATTCTTCAATAATGGTCTTATACAGTATTTGCCCTTATAGGACTGAGTTAGTTCACTTAGCATAAGGCTCTACAATCCCTCTCAAGTGAGGTAATAATTTACAAAAGCATTACTCCTGCATGCTACATAGTATTCCATTATGTGAATATACCCTAATATCTCAATCCATTAGATTGTGGATGGATATTGGACTGTTCCCATGTTCATAAAAAGCATTTTTTACATATGTCTAAAACACACTCAGGATCCTTGGGCAGTGTGAACAGGTTGTGCTCAACTCTAACCTAAAGATTGGTAATTCAAATCTACCCAGGGGCACTGCAGAACAAAAGACTGGCTTTCTGCTTGCAAAAATATTATGGCCAAGAAAACCTTCTGGGACAGGTCTGTTACGTAACATATGGGTTCATCATGAATTGGGCCCCATTTATTTAAAGTATGCTCATCTGAGATTTATAACTCTGTATGTCCTGCTGGGTTTAGACGGGGTCGTGGTACTAGGAATATTGTAGCTAATGTTAGATGGATCTTAGCTGAAAGCAAGGAATACCAGAGGAATGTATACCTGTGTTTCATTGATTATGCAAAGGCGTTTGACTGTGTGAATCATAACAAGCTGTGGCTGACTCTGAGAAGAATGGGAATCCCAGAACACTTTATCATGCTAATGAGAAACCTATACTTGGACCAAGAGGCAGTGGTCAGCACAGAGCAAGGAAACACTGCATGGTTCAAAATTGGGAAGGGCATACGCCAGGGATGTGTCCTGTCTCCATACCTTTTCAACCTGTATGCAGAACAGATTATCTGAGAGCCTGGGCTCTATGAGGAGAAATGTGGGGTCAAGATTGGCAGAAAATCTATCAACAATCTGCGTTATGCAGTTGACACAACCCTGCTTGCTGAAACTGAGGAGGACCTGAAGTGCTTGCTGCAGAGGGTCAAGGACTGCAGCCTCCAATATGGATTGAGGCTCAATGTCAAGAAGACAAAGATTCTCACCACTGGACCAATTGGCAGCATCAGGATGGATGGTGAAGAGATTGAGATTGTTTACAGCTTTAGTCTGCGTGCCTCCACAGTCAACACTCTTGGCATCAGTAGCCAGGAAATTAAAAGACGTAGTGCAATGGCAAAGTCTGCTGTTAGGAACTTATCCAAAGTACTGAAGAGCAATGGTGTCTCTCTGGAGACAAAGGTGCGTCTGATACAGGCCATGGACTTTGCATCATTTGTTATGCATCAGAGAGTTGGAGAATAACCAAGGAGGATAGAAGGAGAATTGATGCCTTTGAACTGTGGTGCTGGAGAAGAGCATTGAATGTACCATGGACTGCCAAGAAAACGAACAGATTCATCCTGGCAAGGGTCAAAACGGGCGGCTCCTTGGAGGCAAGGATTCTGAGGCTCCATCTAACATATTTTGGACATGTTGTAAGGAGGGACCAGTCCTTGGAGAAGGACATCATGCTTGGGAGGGTGGAGGGACAGCGCAGGAGGGGAAGACCCTCTATGAGGTGGATTGATTCAGTGACTGGGGTAATCAGGATGGGTGTGTCGGAGATGGTGCGATTTGCACAGGATAGAGCAGGTTTTAGGGCTGTTGTACATAGGGTCGCTATGAGTCGCAAACGACTCGGCAGCACATAACAACAACAATGTCCTAATGGTGAAGCAGGCTATGGCTATGAAATGGTGACTACTATAAAATTCTGGAATCGTCTGGTACTTGAGAATTTCTCCACTGAAGAACATTAATTTGGAATATCATAATGTTGGCCATTTATTTTCTTTAGTACATAGTATGAAAATCTGAAAGCAGATAATCAGAAAATGAATCTGGTTCAAATCCGGGTGCCCCCTCCAAAAAAAAAAAAAAAAAAGAATCTATTTCAGGTCCTGTACAAAGTGCATCATTCATTGATTTTTTTTATTGTAGTGAATGTGATTGAGTGGACATTTTCATAATATAAAATAAGAATAATTTAAAAGAATATAAAATAGAATATGAAATAATAGAAATTGTACAGTCCCATGTAACTCTTAATGCTTAAAATTCAGAAGAATGGGAATCCCAGAACACTTAATTGTGTTCATGAGAAAACTATCATACAGTTTCTAAGAAGTTTTTGCCCAAGGAGAACACTGAATGGTTTAAACACAGGAATTGTGTGTGTCAAATTGTATCATTTCTCCATAATTATTCAATGTGATAGTGATCAAATAATTAGAGAAGCTGGACTATATAAAGAAGAACATGACATCAGACTTGGGGGAAGACTCATAAACAACCTGCATTATGCAGATGACACAACTTTGTGTCAAGTGAAGAGGATATAAGCACTTTCTGCTGAAGCTCAGATACTATAGCCTTCAATATGTATTACACTGCAACATTAAGAAAACAAAAACACTCACCACTGGACAGATAGACAGTATCCTGATAGATTGACATTGTCAATGGTTTTCTTTTATGTGGGTCCACAATCACGATAACAGCAGCTGGGAAATCAAAAGATGTATGGCATTGAGAAAATCTGCTGTCAAAGATTTCTCCAAGTGCTAAAGTGCAACGATGTCAGTTTTATGGCTAAGATGTGCCTGGTTCTAGCTATGACATTTTCAATTGTTTCCTATGGGCCATCTCCTCCCAAGCTGTTAACAGCCTCTGAAAACCCACTGGAGGGTCAGCCATGAGTTGGTTCTGACTCTATGGTATACAACAACAATATGCAATTGAAGTTTGACAATGAACAAGAATAACAGAAGAATTGATGCCTTTGAACTGTGGTGCTGGAGAAGAGTTTTGAAGATTCTATGGGCTGCCAAGAGAACAAACAAATATGTCTTGGGGGAAGGGCAACCAAGGATACTCCCCAGAGACAGGGATGGTGAAATTTAGTTTCACATACTTTGGGTTTGTTGTCAGGAGGGATGAGTCCTTCGAAAAATGCATAATCTTGGGAAAGGTGAGGGTCAGAGAAAGATAGGAAGACCCTCAGGAACATGAATTGAAACAATGACTGTGACAACAGAGCACATTGGAGATAGTGCAATGGGGCTGGAAAAGTCAAGTTTCATGTCTGTTGTTAATATGATCACACCTTACAACAACGACAATGTTTGTTGTTGTTATGTGCCATTGAGTCATCTGCGACTCATAGCGACTCTATGTACACTAGCTCTGAAACCTGCCATATCTTGAGCCATTCTCATCGTCTTTGACAGATCTAATCCCATTTCTCCAGTCACTGAGTCAATCCATTTCATCTTGGGTCTTCCTCTCCTGCGCTGTCCCTCCACCCTTTCAAGCATGATACAACATATGACCCCATAAAATTATATTACACTTAGATTCCGGAAATGCTTTTCTGTGCTACCAGTGTTTATTGGGTTCTGTCTTCCCTTGAATATCTCCAAAAGAGACCTTTGATTTCTTTTCATTTCAAAGATAAGGGCATGCCACATATGCTGACATGTAATAAATCAAGGTAAATTTGGAAGCATCTCTAATCCAGTTGATATCAACATGGGACAATCTTAAGAAAGCAGGCAGAGACTAGAATGTAGTTCAATAAAGGAATATATAATCAGCTATGTGCTGCCTTGATAGGAGAATATCTGTGTCCTGAGGGTGAAGTACCAAACCTGGCACCTAGAGTCAGGCACTTGGTTACTATTTTCATGTGTATGACTGACATACCTGTGAGTCAAGGGGGAAAAGCATGCCAGTCCACATAGCCAGTGGTCCATGGGATTGAAGTGCTACGACGTATGCGGAGAAGCACAGTATAGACAGAAGAGAAGATAGCTAGATAGCTAGATAGCTAGAAAGATAGATAGATAGATGATAGATAGATAGATAGATAGATAGATAGATAGATAGATAGATAGATAGATAGATAAACACTTAGGCTAGTGCCCACAGGAATGGTGCATCAGTTCTCGCAACTGGTCTAAATGTAACCTTTCATGAAATAATCCATTGCCCTTTGCTCTGAGTTCTTTGTTCACAATGAAATATTCTGATTGCTTATTTGACTTCTCAATTGAATGGAAACTAGGATGGGAGCATGAGCCTTCCTACCTCTGGAAAAATACAATCATATTGATTGGTGGTGGTGGTGGTGGTTGTTAGATGCTGTCATGTCAGCCTCAACTCATAGCAAGTCTATAAACAACAACATGAAACTCTGCTCACTCTCCATCATGGTAATCTCTGTTTTGCTGAGCCATATTGTTATAGCCACTATGTCAGTCTATCGCATGAAGGATCTTCTTCTCCTTCACTGACCCTCCAATTTTCAAAATATTTCCTTTTCTCAGTACAGGTACCCTCCAGAATATATGGCCAAAGTAGGTGAAATGAAGTTTCATCATCTTTGTCTCCACACACTCCAGCTGTACCTTTTTCTAAAAAAAATTTGTTCTTTTGGACATCTGTGGATATTCCATATTCTTTATCAACACTACAACCTAAAGGCATAAATTCTTAGCTCTTTCTTGGTCATTGTACAACTTTTCAACTGCATATGAAACAATTGAAAATACTATGGTTTGAATCAGGCACATCTTAGCCTTTAAAGATACATCCTTGCTTCTTAGCTCTTTAAAGAGGTTCTTGACAGTAGATTTGCCCAATGCAAAACAGTTTAAAAGTGATATATGATTGGGTATTATGGTTATGACAAGAGTCCAGAATGAAGGTTACAAAGTGGAATGTACTGG
>NW_006399768.1:22694690-22695622 GCF_000299155.1 Elephantulus edwardii | reverse complement strand
TGGTATCTCTATTTGCAACTTTTTGAGAAAGCCCCATACTGCCTTCCATAGTGTTTGCACCATTTTACACTCCCACCAACAGTGAATAAGGGTTCCAGTTTCTCCACAACCTCACCAGTATTTGTTGCTTGCTGTTCTGTTAAGTTTTGCTATTCTGACTGGGGTGAGATGATATCTCACAGTTGTTTTAAAAGCAATTTTTTATAAAAGTAATAATAATAATAAAAACCCACCAAGTGAATTAGTCCCTTTTGATTTTCTGATTCTAGCTCTTTGCACATCTTATTATAATACTTTGTTTTATCTTCCTTTTCCCCTTTGCTTTAGCTTCTCAGCATCCTAGTGCAATATTCAGAGTCTCTTCCGGCCCCTATCTCAGTCTTTTTTTTTAATCTTCTTTCTCCTCAGTCTTTTTAATGACTTTTCCATTCTTCATGAATGGTATCTTCCCACAGCTCATTTGATCTCTGTTCATTAGTGTTCAAGGCCTCAAACCTGTTTCCAAGATGGTTTTTAAATTCAGATGGGATAAACTCAAGGTCAAATTTGGATTCTTGTGGATTTATAATTTTTTTCTTTTTTTAATTGACATTTTAATGAAAGTTTATGGCGAACTTGGATTTCCGTTCATTCATTTTTGCATATTTTCCTCCCTGTCCACCCTTCCCCTCTAGTTTGCTTTTCTCTTTGAAAAGAAAAAAAATATTCTTTCATTGTTATACAATACCCTATTTTCATTTTCTTTACCTTCAGTTTGAACTTGTGCATGAGATATGAGTAGTTGATAGTCTATTTCACAATAAGCACTGCTCTGAAAGAATTGGCAAAAGGTAAGATGCCAGGAATTGATGGAATACTAATTGACATATTTTAACAAACAGACACTGTCCTGAAAGTGTTCACCAGGTTGGGCCAAGAAACCTGGTGGACCA
>NW_006399768.1:22671000-22684570 GCF_000299155.1 Elephantulus edwardii | reverse complement strand
AGAAGTTTCTGGATGCGCATAGGGATTTCATTCTTAGAAGGTCCCATTCATCTATTTTATCTTCTCCTGGTTGTAAATTTTTTTCTTTAAACAAAGTGTTAAAGTGTAATTCCCACTACAGGAAACAGTCTTGATCTTGTTCAGAATAAGACCTCTTCACTTTCTGCAACCAAGATTGTTATCTAAATATAACAGGTCACTTACTCATTCCTGCCAATTTATAATAAACTCATAGCTGACCCTCCAATAGGCTTTCAAAGGCTGTCAATTGCATGGAAGGAAACTGACCATTTTTCTCCCATAGAGCAGCTAGTGAACTCAAACTACCTGCCTTTGGTTTGGCAGCACAATACTTTAGCCACTGCTGTTATGTGTCCTCGAGTTGGAAGCAACTCAGAGCTGACCCTTCAGTAAGTTTTCCAAGATTATGAATTGCACAGAAGGAGACGGTCCGTCTTCCTCAGTGGAGCTGAGCAGCTGGTGGACTTGAAGCCTTTGAGTTGTCAGCACAACCAGAAATCTCTAAAGATAAAAAGTAGCACTGAAACGTGTTGACTGACACAACTTCAAAATCATCACCTAGAAATTTTTATTTTCTCCCTCATTTCTTTTCACGAGTTCCCCTGGATGATGGAAATAATTAAACAGTTGGCTATTTCCTGAAAGGTTGATTGCTTATACACACATAGAGGACTCGAAGAATAAAGGTCTGTTGATTTGCTTTTTAAAGATGGTAGTGTGAAAACCCCATTGGAACTCTCAGTTTTACTTTGACACACGTCGTCGGGTCACCAGGAGTCAGAATCCACTCTAAGGTGCCGGCTTTCGTTTTGTACCCCAGGGGAGCTCCTTTCCCCTCAGAACTCCTATTGACTTCCTAGCTAACTCCAAACCTTGGTATCAACTTGTAGGAAAAATATACTAAGTAAATGGATTAAACAAAAATCTGGCTCTAAACTCCAAGAGGTCTCCCTTAGACCCCCTGTGTATGTGATTCTCCCACAACATAATCTTTCTTAACCCAGTTTACAATCGTGGCTTTTGTTCGCTTTTGATGACTTGTGTAAAGGAAACATTTGAACAGACATGATGGCATTTGAACGTGGCTCCCCCGCTCCTTGATGAGACGGCTTCCTCACCTTCCACAGAATGACTGTCTAATCACATTGCCCTCGGTGGCACAGCAGTAAACAAATAACAAGTGGAACATGCTGTGAAGGTGCATGAAAGGTAGTATCTTAAAACGTCCTGCAATGAGAGAGCAGTATTAATTACCTTGCTCCTGGCGTGAAAAATGATTAAAGTGACCTGCACAATGAGAATGTCAAACTGTCTTCTTCAATCTGACACCTGCACTGGAAATGCAAGGAATCTATGACACTTACAATTAAATACCTAAGATTAACCAAACACAAGTTGAGACAAGAGCTAATTTAGAAATTATTGTCAAGACTCACTAAGGAGCAGTCATAATTTGAGAGGGGGAAAAAAAAGTTTAAATTGGCAGAAAGCCCCATGGAGACACAAAGTACATGGTCTCCCTATTTAGAACCGAGTTGAAGGTTAAAATAAAGAATAAAAGTCCCAGTGATTTAAAGGCACATGTGATTAAAAGGAATCTTTGATTTGAGCTGCTGCCTCAGAAAAACTGCTGTTTCTATGGAGGAAAAGGAGTTAAGTCTAAATTCCCAAGCCCCTTCTCTCCTTATGTTTTACTGAAGAATAAGGAACTCCTCTCTGACTAACCTTTTGTATTCAACTCGATACTTGACACCTATGTTGAATTTTTTTCCACTCAGGAAAAAAAAAATGGACCCAGGAAGTATAAAAATACAGAAGTGTCAAATTATGAGGAAACATAGAGGTTACCTAAAATGTACGTAACACTTCTCAAGAAGCCTCAAGCATATCTCAGGTCAATCTTTTTAAAAAACACACAAACCCTAGAGACATACTTTTTTAATACTTTATAAATTATAGGAAAATATTTTTCTCTTAATACCTTATCTTGTAAAAGTGAAAATGGCTTGGCTCTTGTCAAAGAAGTTATTTGTGACTGCTTGAAATTTTAACATTCAGAACATGAATCAAGTATTTTTGAACAAGGCATGACTAGTGTAGAGTAAAGCTATGGGAGTGAGAAAGGAAGATTAATATAAGAACATTACATGTAGCATAATGACAAACTAAAACTTGGCCAAGATCAGATAAATTTTCTTAGGGAAAAAAAAGTACGTTAAATTATTGAAGTTGGGTTCAGTAGCTCATGTTTGGACAATGGCAAGTTCAAGCCCATTATGAAGGTAGGTGTGGTGCTGAGGGAAAGGTTGGTGGAGGGAGGGTTAGAACATGAAACCATTTGGTATCTGTCAACAGATGACAGGTCCACAAAGCCCCAGGAAAACAAACAAACAGACTCAGGGAGGGAGGTCTGACAGGTGTGGGGGTCAGCACACCTTGTATGAAATTTACTCTCAAAATCCCTACAAGGAAATAAAAACTGGACCTACCTGATCTTCAGAGAGGATTTGCCCTTCACAAGACGGGGAGGCTGGCTTGGGGCATAAGGAGATATGCTGACAGCAAGGCTGCCCACATCCTCACACCAACTATTAGGATGAAGTTGCTACTTGCTGTTGGGATTCCTGTCACCACTTTAAAGCCACAGCCTGTCATCCAGATTGCCAGCTCAAGTATCACAAACAGACCAAGCCTGAGGCTGAATTGTAGAGCAGGCAAAGTTAGTTTCTTGGGTGGCCCTGGTTTTCTCTTTCTCTGCCATTTTCAGGTATTTAGTTCCAGCCTCTCTCCAGATTTGTTGAGGGGTACATGGGGCACCTGGACTTTCAGTGGATAATCTTCCTGTGGCACAGGCAGTGTGTGCTGCTTATGTCATGTAGTTATAGATTTGCATACCTTGTACACTCCAGTCTGCATATAAGGTGAAGAGTCATTCCAAGGAATAAGTTCTCAAGGGCCAAAGCCCATCTCTCATATTTGAACCTGGAACTTGGAGTGAGAACCTCTGATGAAAGGAGAAAGGAACGGTGACTCTTGGTAGAGAGTGACCTTGACCTTGGTGGTTAAGTCTGCTTGCTCTAAACAAACACAAGAACCCAGACAGAGTTTCTCAGTTGGTGCAAGATCTTTGGAACTGGAAGGTAATTAAATCAGCCTTTGCCCGAAAGGCTATTTTACTGTTCTTAAGAGTTGTTTTGCATTTTCTTCCACATCACCTTAAAGACTGGTGTTTAGAAACTCCCAGTCTATCAATCATAGTGGTCTTAAAAGTAATGTGGAGAAAGCAAAGGCATTCAATCTCAAGCAAGAACTTTTAAGTGGGTACAGCAGTAAAGCTAAGTGGGGAAAAAAATTAAAACATTTTTATTGTTTTATTCTTTTGAGTCTAGTTCTGGGGTTTGGGGTATTATTTTATTAGGGAGTTGAGATCCTTACATTTTCCATAGGAAATTCTTCCTCTCTGATGTTCTGTGCAAGTCATTCTGACTCTTAGAGACTCTGTAGGACAGAATATAATGGCCTCATAGGCTTTATTAGTTAGGCTATGCTCTTTACAGGAGATAGAGAATTCTGGTGGCCTAGTGGTAAGGAGTTACACTGTTATCCTTAAGAAATGTGGTTCAAATACACCAGCTGCTCCACAGGAGAAAGAAAACCTCTGAAAACCCACTGGAAGGTCAGCTACAAGTCTGTTCCAACTTGAAGGTAAAAACCAACAACGATACTGTCAAGTCTTTTCTCCCACAGATTGACTGGTGAGTCCTTTTTTTACCCTCCCTACTTTCTGACAACAAGCTCTTTTAAGATAAAACCACATATCACTCCGTACTGCTTTCTGTGGAGTTGGCTCTGATTCATGAGGACCTCACAGAGTTTCCAAGGGCTAGGTTTTCAAAAGTAGATCCCTGACTTCCTGAGGTGCCTCAAATAAACTCAAACCTCCAATATTTTTTGGTTGGCAGCTAAGCATGTAAATTATTTACAGTATCCAGATCTACTTATTAATGGCTTACTGTGAACCGAGCTCCAGAAATGTTTGGGAGGTGGCAGCACTGTGCTTTCCTCCCTCCCTGACAGAGATAAGGTATTTATTTATTAGTCTCACTGCTCTGCCTCCTCCAACTGCTTCCTTTGTAAGTCTTCTTGTTGACTGTGGAATTTAAACATTTTATGTTTCATCACTTATCAAAGGGACACCCAATGTCACCAGTAGTTAGGGGCTAGTTTTCTAGACCCTCAGATCTTTGCAAGACCAACCTTGTTACCAATACCAACACTTAGCTTAGCTGACCATATTCTCTTACTTTGTTCTGTATCTCTGATTAAATGATAATAGTTAGCACATTACCGAGTATCTTGATGTGTTTGCCTACGATAAAACATGCAGAAACTTGCTGAACCTCAGTTGCCAGACCCTTAACTTCACTTGCTTAACTCTCCTAACCACTTTACTAAACAATATCTTGCCCATTAACAAATTTTAATGAACAAAGAATGCACCATTAAGTTACTGTTCCTTTCCTAGCCTTTGGTAAGATAAGTATGCTAATAAGGTTTAATCTGAAAAGAGTAAAGTTGAAAAGTTACTGCTTCCTGGTACACTCCTTCTGAAAGGCAACACCCAGACAGGAAGAAAAGGCAGAACTTCAGTATAAAGAAAACACAACAATATTGTCACTGCAGATATGCATCAAAACAGGATATTCCCCAGTGGGGAAACTCTAAACTTTCAAGCTTACACTGCCATTATCACATCATCATACCCAGCCAATGCATATGCCAGGACCTACAAAGTGCTCAGAAATTGAAGTAAAAGTAAATAAATAAATCACTGTTTCCAAAATAAAAATAAAAACCAACAAAACACCCTACATATTTTAAATTAATACACACTCACTTACAACTCTAAAATGCATTATGTTGGTATATTGCTAGGTGTAGGTGCTCTCAAGTGAGTCCCGCTCACAGCAACTTTATACATATTAACAAAACAAACTGTCGCTGGATCCTTTACCACTCTCAAATTTTGCCAAATTTGAGCCCATTGTTGCAACCCATCTTTTTGCAATTTATCTCATCAAAGGTCTCCCTCTTATCTCCTCCAGACTCATTACTTTTGACTGTTAAACATTTTTATTTCTAGATATTTCATTTACTCGAAATTATAGATTAAAAATTCTCCCTTAGAGGTACCCTTGGGGGTATCTGATGACTGCTAAAATATTATTGTTGTTAGGTACTGTTGAGTCATCTCTGATTCACCGAGACCCTATGAACTCCAGATCAAAACGCTGGCCAATTCCATGTTATCTTCATGATCTTTACCATGCTGACGTTCCACTTTTCCAAGCACGATGTCTTTTTCCAAGGACTAGCCCTTCTTGATAACATGCTCAAAGTATGTGAGATGCCACCATCCTTGCCTCTAAGGAACACCCTGACCGTACTCCTTCCAAGACAGATCTGTTTATTCTTTTGGCAGACCATGGTGCATTTAATCCTCTTTGCCAGCACCACAATTCAAAGGCATCAATTAATCACTGGTGTTCCTTATTTAATGTCTAACTTTCAAATGCATGTAACACCACTGAAAATACTGTGACTTGGATCAGGCACACCTTAGTCTTTACATTATCATCTTTGCTCTTTAGCCCTTTGGAAAGGTCCTTAACAGTCGATTTTCTCAATGTAACAGGTCTTTTGGTGTTTTGACTGTTGCTTTCTTGAGCTTTGGTTGTAAATCCAAGCAAAATGAAATAATTGGCAATTTCAATCTTTTCTCCATCTATTGTGATGCTGCCTATAGGTCTAGTGGTGAGGGCTTTTGTTTTCTTGAATATCACGCCTAATCTTAAGTTAGTCCAAGAGTTTCCTCACTGAATCTCTAGGGTTTTCTAAATATACTATCATGTGGCCTAGTGACAAGAAGCTGCCGTACGTTTACCTGTCTACCAATTTTGTTTTCTGTTCTTCCTAGACACATAGTTACACTTTTCAATCTCCCTTCCAGTTAGGCATAGCCACATGAACATGAGGCAATAATATATGAATTGAGGAGATGTATACTACTTCAAGTCTATAAAGACTTTTTCCATTCTAGCTTTCTTTGTTTTCTGATAAGATGCTCAGGAAAATATGAGATGACCACAGCAGATCCAAAATGGAGGATGACTACATCAATACATAACTACCAAATTGCAACATTACAAGCCCGCCAAGCACTGAGAATCATGATGCTGACAAGTTGATATATAACCTTAACCATCACATCTTTTGTTACTCTGACCTCCTATCTTGCTGTTGTTGTTATATGACATTGAGTCAACTACTATTCATAGTAGTGACCCTATGAACAACAGCCCTGAACCATGCCCTATCTTGAGCCAATCTCATTGTCTCTGACAACATACCCTCATTGCCATTTATTGTATCAATTCATTTCACCTAAAGTGTTCGTCTCTTTTGCTGATTCTCCACCATTCCAAGCATGGTGTCCTTCTCCAAGAGCTGGTTAATCCTGGCTCCTTCATCTCCAAAGTATGTGAGATGAAGCTTTACAATTCTTGCCTAGAGGGAGTAACCTGATTTCACCCTCTCCTGGACAGATTTGTTTGTTCTCTTGGCAGTCCATGGTATGTTCTATACTCTTTTCCAGCAATACAACTCAAAGGCATGGATTCTTCTGTCATCCTTAGTCATTGTTCAGCCCTCAGATGCATAGCAAGATGAAATTGTTAGCAACTTCAATCTCTTCCCATCTATCATGATGCTGCCAATTGGCCTAGTAGTGAGGATCTTTGTTTTCTTGATGTTGAGATGTATTACATGTTGAAGACTATAGTCTTTTAACTTCTGCAGCAAATGCTTCAAGTACTCCTCAGTTTCGGTGAGCAAGGTTGTGTCATCTTCATAACACAGGTTGTTCATGTGTCTTCCTTCAATACTACCAACACATTTTTCATCATAAAATGTGGCTTCCTGAATGATGTTTTACATATATGGAGAAAGGACACACCCCTGACTCACTCCTTTCTTGATTTTGAACCAGGCAGTACTTCCTAGGGTTGCTATGAGTCGCAAGCGACTCGACGGCACATAACAACAACAACATTCTGATGACTGCTTCCTGGCCCAAGAATAAGTTTTACATGAGCACAATCGGGTTTTCTGAGATTCCAGTTCTTCTCAGTGTTAGCTACAATTTGTTGTTATGACCTACACAGTCAAATATCCTTACATGGTCGATAAAACACAAATAGACATTTCTCTGGTACTCTCTGCTTTCAACCAAGGTCCATCTGACATTGATAAGGATATCCTTAGTGCCATGATCTTTTCTAAACCCAGACTGTATTTTTTTAATATTATTAAAGTGTTAATGAATGGAGGGGGAAATAAGCAAAAAAGTACAATGTTTTCCTCATTTATCTGTAAACAGTGCAGCTCCACCTTTCCTAGGCATCATGCAGGGAAGGCAGAGGATCAAAAAAAGGGAAGATGATTTTTGATAAAATAGATAGACACAGTGACTGTACCAATGGACTCCAGCATATCAGACGTTTCAGGATGGCTCGGGATCAGGAAATGTTCTGATATAGGGTTACAATGAGTTGTAGTTATATATAACAAGAAAAGCAACAACACATTAGATATGGGTGATATCTAATATTGATTTAAAAGATAAGGAATGAGAAAGGGATCCAGGGTCTTACACAGATCATTGTTGTTGTTGTTAAGTGCCTTCAAGTCGCAGGCGCCTTATAGTGACCCTATGAAGGAGAGTCCTCGACACTTGGGTGCCTTTCATCCTCTCTCCAGGTTCATAGGGTTTCCGGAGGAAAGCTATTACGGAAGTGGATGCCACTCCTCCTTCCAAGTACACAGATCATAGACATGCCATTTTTCTTAAACTGTTTCATGAGTTACTGTTTATACCTTGGGGATTTTGTTGTTATTTGTTTTTGTCATTATGTGTCATCAAGTCCACTCTGACTCATAGCAACCCTATGCAAATAGCGACCCTATGACTTTGAACCCTGCTCTATCCTGATCCAATTTTATTGTCTCTCAGACACCTACTTCCATTACCCCAGTCACTGAGTCAATCAATCTCGTTGAGGGTCTTCTTTTTTGAGCTGTCCCTCCACTTTTCCAAGCATGATGTCCCTTTCAAAGGACTTGTCCTTCCTTGCAACATCCCCAAAGCATGTCATACAGAGCTTCAAAATCCTTGCCTCCAAGGAGTGGCCTGCTTTCATCCTCTCCAGGACAAACCTGCTTGTTTTCTTAACAGCCCGTGGTATACTCAACACTATTCTCTAGCACCATACATATACATACTGCCAATAATCCCAGATTGTATTTTTTTCTTTCCATTATTTTTTCCCATTTTTTAAAAATTATACTAGTTTATTTACAAAATTTGAATATATTGTTTCTCACACCAGTTTCTTCCCATTTTCCTAACCCCCCCACCTATCAAATTGTGCAACTCCATGATTAATTCCTTCCCCCACTCCCACTCCTGCTCACCCCTCTGCTTCCACCCACACCCCCTTGGATCCTCATACCCATTCTACAATAATGGTTTTATGCCGTACTTGTCCTTATGGGACTGAGTTAGTTTACTCAGCATAATGTTCTCCAGTCCCTCCTAAAGTAGGTAATGATTTACAAAATGATTGCTCCTGCATGCTGTGTAGTATTCCATTGTGTGAATGTACCATAATTTCACAATCCATTCAACATTGATTGGGCATTTGGACTGTTTCTGTGTTTTTGCAATGGTGAATAATGCTGCTATGAACATTGGTGTACAAGTCTCCATTTGTGCTGGATTGTATTTTTGGTAGTTCTCTGTCAATGTACTGTTCAATCATTTTTTTATAATGTTCGGCAAGATTTTGCTTGTGTCTAATATTAGTGATATTGTTTGGTAATCTCTACAGTCTGTTGAATCACTTTTTTTAAAATGGGAACAAATGTATATTTATTATTTCTTTATGGATATAGTAATTTTTCCCCCTTTTTAGTATTGTCACAAATGAAAAATTTTGGCTAACAAAACCATTTATAAGTAAGGAGCAAGTATAATGGCCACTGCATAAAAGTAAGAAAGGGACAATTAAAATTAAATTGTGCAAATGAAAACTTATATGAGGAAAAACAACTGAAATGGAAGGCAGACAAAGGAGGGAGATCATTTATATAATTGATATCCTTGTAATAGAAAATAAAACAAATAGAGATAAAATGAATACTTAAACTGATGACCAAGAAATATGTTCTAGAAATGAAAGAATAACAAAACATATCCAGGTCATGGTCTTCCAATTACACGCTATACATCAGCAAACTGGACAATGACTAGGGATGATAGAAGAACTGATACTTTTGAGCTGTGGTGCTAGAGAAGAGTAATGAATATACCATAGACTGCTAAGGGAACAAACAGGTTCATTCTGGAGAGGTTGGAACCAGGTTGCTTCTTGGATTAAGGATTCTGAAGCTTCATCTGACATACTTTGTGCATGTTACAAGGAGAAGGAGGGACGAGTTCTTGGAGAAGGACATCATGTTTGGGAGGGTGGAGGGACAGCACAAGAGAGGAAGACCCTTGATGAGCTGGACTGACTCAGTGACTGGGGTTATGGGGGTAAGTATATCAGAGAGAATCAAGTTAGCTCAGGATGGAGCAAGGTTCAGAGCTATTGTACGTAGGGTCGCTATGAATTGCAGGTTACTTTACGGTACTTAACAACAACAACACCACATTTAAAAAGGCCCATTTGGTACTAGGGAAATTTTACTAGGGAGAATAATCCACTACAAGATATAGTCTAATACAATTTAAACATGAAAGATAATAAGTAAGATTTTAGGATAAATAAAAATTTCTCAGAGCCATGAAGTAAAAAAGAGGAAATAACTTAAAATGCAAGAGAATCAGACTGGAATTAGACTTACAAACATAAGACAAGAGGTCAATCCCTCTGCTGCTAATCTACAAAATCATTGGTTGAAAAGCTGGAATACAGAGACCCACTACTCTGTACTTTTCTGTACTATGTGCAGAAGAATAAAACCTAAACGAAACAGATCTAAAGGCAAACTGAGTATGAAACTACAAGTACTTCAGGAAAATATAGGTAAATTCTTCTAGTCATAAGAAAAACCCCAAACCAAAACACAACTTTCTAATTATAATTCTAATTATATATTATATCATTATATAATATAGTTATAATTGCATATAATTATAAATAAACATCCAGATACAATAAAAGGAACTATTAATAAACTTAACTCTGTAGATTAACAAAAACCCAACACCCCAAACTATTATAATAGTAATAAAACTCTGTCTGTGAGTACCGATGACAAACCACAAATTGAAAGAAATATTTCAATGTATAATCACATATAAAATGTTGATATTGCTGAAACAGAAAGAACTTCTACTAAGTAAGAAGAGTTGAAAATGTCAAAATTATATATAAAAATGAGCAAAACACATGAACAGACAATTATTTTAAAAGATTAAAAATAACTCTTAAACAACTGAAAAAAATTCTATCTGTTGGCAAGTCTGTGATGAAATAAATGCTTTTGTACTTCATTTTAGGAATAAAAACAATTCAATCCCACTGGAGGGAGTAGAGTTAGTAGGCAATACCTAACTAAACTATGTCTTCATTTACCTTTTGGGACAGCAATTTCATGTTTAGGAATGAACTTTAAGGATTTGTCCCTAGCAATATAAAAGCATATGTTCACAGGTTATTCTTTGACATATTATTTATAATTTACAAATACTAGAAATTATTTAAATGTTCAATCATAGATCAGTTGAATAAATTATAGTATGTAAGCACAATAGAATACTGTTTTGAAATGATATAGAGTGCCTTCTAGGAGATAATGTTAAAATACAAAAGCAAAATAGGAATGAAAATCTCCATAGTATTCTATGCATTATGTAAGAAAACAAAAATAAAAATATATGCACATACATGCTTGTTCTAAACACAGGGGTGGGGGAAGTAACTGATATTGGGATAAGGGAAATAAAATTGATGGTCTACAAAGGGTTAAAAGAAATCAGGACAGAGAACATGTGAATGTGAGATAAATTTCTCTGAATGATTTTTTTTTGCATACTGTTGACTTTTGAGAATATATACATTCTACATAGTAAAAGAAGAAAAATGTGGTATTAGGGTCAAAGGAAGACTCATCAACAACCTAAGTTATGCAGATGTTACAATCTTGCTTGCTGAAAGTGAGAAGGAATTGAAATGCTTGCTGCAGATGACCCAAGACTACAGCCATAATATAGATTACATCTAAACATCAAAATCACAAAAATCTTCACCACTGGACTCATGGCATCATGAAAGAGGGGGAAAAGAATTGAAATGGTCAACAATTTCATCTAACTTATATCCACAATGAATACTCTTGGTTTCAGCAGTCAAGAGATAGAGATATGTTGCATTTGGAAAGTCTGTAATCAAGAACCTTACCAAAGTACAAAGCCAGTTTGAAGACTAAGGTGCACCTGATTCATGTCATGGGTTTTTCAAGATTTTCCTACCCATCTGAAAGCTGAACCATAAATAAGAATGATAGAAGGAGAATCGATGGTTTTGAGCGGTAGTGTTGGAGAAGAGTACTGAATATTCCATGGGCTGCTAAAAGAATAAATAAACTGAAAGGCAATTTGATGCTTCCTAAAAAAAAAAAAACTGAACATAGAAATTTCATATGGCCCAGCTATTCCATTGCTTGGAATATACCCCAAGAAAATGAGAACTGAGGCTCAAATGGAAACTTGTACACCAATGTTCATAACAGCATTACTCACCATCATAAGAACATGGAAACAGCCCAGATGTCCAACCACAAACTAATGAATTGAGAAGCTGTGGTACATTCATGCAATGGACTCCTATGCAGCATGCAGGAACAATCATTTTGTAAATTATTACCTAACTTGGAAGGGACTGGAGAGCATTATGCTGAGTGAACTAACTCAGTCCCACAAGGACAAATACTGTATAAAATCATTATTGTAGAATGAATATAAGGATCCAATGTGGGGTGTCAGGGAGGGTGGAAATAGAGGAGTGAGGATGTGGGGGGTAGGATGTTAATCATAAAGTTGCACAATTCGATGGATGGGTGGGGTGAAGGAAATGTGAAGAGTCTTTTGTGAAAACAATGTATTCAAACTTTGTAAATAAATCAGAGTAATAGAAAAAACCTTTAAATTTTAAAAAGAGAAGTATATGTTTAAAAAAGTGGAGCCAGAATGTTCCTTGGAGGAAAAAAGTGACAAAGCTTCATCCTTTGGCATGTTGTTATCAGTGAAAGACAGGAAAATCTTCAAGGACAAGGATTGACACAGTGACTGCAGCAATGTACTTAAGTGTGTCAGGGATGATAAGGATGGCACAAGACAGGACAAGGTTCAGATCTGTTGTTTATAGGGTCACTCTGAGTTGTACTAGACTCAATGGCACCTAAGAACAACAACATATTTTTTAAAACAAAAATTAAATGAACACTAATGGGATTGATAATGGTTACCCAAGGTGGACCATGTTTGGCGGAGCTCCTCGATTAAAACAAGCTTGGAAGCAGGAGTTGCATCTACTTCTGAAATAGCTTGTCTCCGGAAACCCTAAGAACTTCGAGAAACAATGAAAGTTAAACAAATGTTCAGGTCTTTCATTCATAGGGTCCTATGAGTCATCTATGACTCGACCCATGACAATTAACAACAACAACAATAATGGGACTGATGGGAATACATTGAAATACACTTAATTTTGTTTCAGATGAATAACATATGTACAACTGCATTCAAATGACAAAAGAACAAATGGATCCTATTAACTTAGTAACAGAGCATTTGACTACAAACCCAAGTTAATGTCTTTGTTTGCCACTACTAGACAAAGAGATATCATCTCACCCTAGCAACAATAGGAAAGTTCAACAGAGCAGCAAACAATCAACCCTGGCAAGGCTGTGAAGAGATTGGAACCCTTATTCACTGCAGGTGGGAATGTAAATGATGCAACCACTATAAAGGCAGTTTGGCACTTTCTATAAACGTTGGAAATAGAAATAGCATTTGATCCAGCAATACCACTACTGGCAATATACCCAAAATAAACCATAGCTACCATCCAAGCAGATATATGCATACCCATGTTTATTGCTGTGTTATTTACAATAACAAAGAGATGGAAGCAATCCAAATGTCCATCAACAAATGAATGGATAGAAAATCTATGGCATATTCACACAATGGAATAGTATGCAGCATTGAAAAACAATTAACTCATATAACATTACACAAGCAGGGAAACAATGGAGGACATTATGCTGAGTGAAATATCTCCGTCACAAAAGGACAAATACTGCATGACACCACTTTTATAAAGCAGGTCTGACATGGGGTTGTTGTTGTTGTCGTTTGATGCTGTCAAGTCGTAGATGACTCATAGCGACCCTATGAACGAACAGCCTGAGCACTGTT
>NW_006399768.1:22669315-22670750 GCF_000299155.1 Elephantulus edwardii | reverse complement strand
GACCAGTGCTATACCACCTAGAAGAATGTTTGACAGGAAGAGTTGAAAGAAAAATAAGAGTGGACAGATAATGAACACTGCACTGAACAGATAAAGGAAAGAACTGTTTAAAAGTAATAGATGATTGGGCATTATACATACACCCGCAGCCCAGAATAAGTGGTACATTGTAAAGATGACTGGGGTTGAGGGAGGTAACTGTACAATAATGAATGATTTTTTTTTTGTAGAGGGGGTAAAATGTGCAACAATGAATGAATGAAAAATCTAACTTTTCAGTAAACTTTCATTAAAATCACAATTAAAACATTTTATTAAAAAGTAAATAACATAATGGAGCTTTTTAAATTTTTTGCATTTCAGAAAGCTACAAGTTTAAATTAAGTACACGGCTCCAGGTGGAGGCTATTTCTTGTCCATTTTATCTTCCAGTAGCTGGCACTCTGGCTAATGATTCTATAGATTTATCTGCCTGCTTTCTCATGGGTGCCTTCTTCCTTCTCCAGTTGGTGTCTGCTTGTCTCTAGGTTGCTTTCAATTACATTTCAGAGTGATTAGGGTTAACGGACACATCCTGTACTGCCAAGACTTCATTAACATGACAAAGAAACCTTTCTTTCCAAATGGGATTGCATATGAAGTTAAAAGACTTAAGATTCAAGGATATATTTTTAGGGGGAGGAAGGTCACAATTAAATTGATAATGGCTGGAAACACTGAAGAATTGCAAACCATTTCCATATACTTTTAGGAGGGTGGTTGGTTTTCAGTTGTTGGGTTGTTTGGGGTTTCTTTCTTTATTTCTTTTTTTTTTCTTCCTTTGGTGGGTTTTAAGAGTAGGGCAGTTTTGAAATAATGTTAGCTGTATTATTGGTTTGGTTGTTAGTTTGTTGTTAGGTACCGTCAAGTCGAGTATGATACTTAGTGACCTTGTGAACAACAGGTCTGAACTCTCTCCTATCCTGTGCCATTCTCACACTTCCTGACACACTAGAGCTCTTTGCGGCAGTCACTGTGTCAGTCCACCTGGTTGAACATCTTCCTCTCTTTCACCAGACCCCCACCTTTCTAAGCATGATGTCCTTCTCCAAGGAATAGCTTCTGCTAACATGACCAGAGTATATGAGACAAAGTTTTATTCTTTGCCTCCAAGGAGCACTCTGGCTGCACTTTCTCCAAGACATAGTTGCTTGTTCCTTTGAGAGTTCATAGGATATTCAGCCATGTTGTCATTGTTGTTGTACCATTGTTGTACTGTAGAGTCGAAACTGACCCACACCTGAACCTGTTTTGGGTTTTCTGAGGCAGTGCATTGCACAGGTGGAGGCTGTCCATCCTACTCTTGCGGAGCAGCTGGTGGCCTTGAATTGCATGCCTTCATGATTACAGTGCAATTTCTTGCTTCTAGGCCACCAGAGCTCCCCATGGAATATTC
>NW_006399768.1:22668191-22668845 GCF_000299155.1 Elephantulus edwardii | reverse complement strand
CCTCATCTTTCTTCATAGATTCCAGCTTCTCGAATAATTTGCTTAGCATACAGATTGACAGATAAAATACATATTAAGATAGGATACTACATTTCTTTATTTTAAGTCATCTTGTCTTCTCTTGCTGTGTTCACACAAGGCACTTGTGTGAAGCACTAGCAGCAAGGACTCAGCTAAGACTTCCACTTCCACATGTTGAACTTTACTTCAGTGTGCCAGTTGTAAGTCTCAGCCTCAATACTTCAACATCACCCCAAAAGCACATCCTGTCACATCTGTGCAGGCTTCAACTGGATCTGGTAACATGCTATTTGTATGCATGATTTTCTATTAGAAAGGTAAAACACTAACTTATCCATTTGTCGTATTTGGGAAATACATTGTTCTAATTAGTATAGCACTTGTCTGTCAGTTTGCTGTGCTGAGGTTAACTTGCAAATTACTGTGATGCTGCAAGCTATGCTACCAATATGTTAAATGTCATAAGGGTCACCCATGGTGGACATGTTTCATTAGAGATCCCAGGCTAAGAAGACCAGGAAGCAGGATTGGCTTTCACTTCTTAAATAGTGTTCTTGTTGTTGTTGTTATTCTTATGTGCCGTCGAGTTGTTTGCGACTCATAGCGACCCTATGTACAACAGCCCTAAACCCT
>NW_006399768.1:22653362-22664596 GCF_000299155.1 Elephantulus edwardii | reverse complement strand
GGAGGAGTGATAGGGAATGGCAAGGGACACACTGACAAAGGAGATTAATCAGAACTGGCTTTGACAAGCACTGTGGCAATTGGACAATTAAAACAGACATGGGGGGGAAAGAAGAACGTACTGTGGAGGAGGGTGGAGAAAACAGTGCAACTATGAATGAATGAAAACCTAAAATCTCTGTAAATGTTCATTAAAACGAATAAAATTTAATTAAAAAAAAAAAGAAATACTCCAGATTAGTGGAGGCTAACAAGATATGGCAACTAAACACAATAAATCCTAGGCTGGGTATTATCTAAAGAGAGAAACACATACTACAAAGGTCATTATTAAATTTGACAGATTGAAATATGTATGGCAAGTTAGATAAAAATACTGAAGTTTAAAATAGATAATCCTTAATCTCGGGAAATGCACTTTGAACTATTTAAAGAACCATGATGGTCATAGTTTACCCTCATATGATTCAGGGAGAATGGAACGTGTTGTGTGTGTGTTGTGTGCATGTAGAGGGGGGAGTATATGGAAAGAGGAGAGGAGAAGGGCAGGAGAGAAAAAAAATGATAAGACAGAGTAAAACCAACTCTGTCAATCTAGGTCAAGTATATATGAGTCTCCTTTTGACTATTCTCACTATTGTAAATTTTTTTAAGTTTATAATTATTTCAAAAAAAAGGAAATTTATAAAATATTTCAAATAGTTATCCAGAAAATAATGAAATAAGTCTGATAGTATCAAGTAACAAAATTGCTGTTGTGTGCTATCCAGTCAATTCTGACTCATAGTGATGTTCCAAGACCAAGTAAAACTGTCCCTTAGGATTTTCTAGGTTAAAATCATCACGGAAGAGATCACCAAGTCTATTCTCCCACAGAGTAGCTGGTGGAGTCGAACTTCCTATCTGTTGGATAGCTGTCAAGTGTTTACCCATTGTGCTATCAAGGGTCCTGTGTGAAATTTAGAGGCAGGGAAAGTTTTCATTCTAATCAGGGTTGGAAGGTAATCTATGCTTTTGCCAGAACCTCACAATTCTATAAATAAAGTGGTACTTAAGTACCAGAAGCATAATACATTGTTTGGAGTCTACGATAAACTCGTAACAGCATTATTGAAAACTAAAGACCCTCAGATTTTTCCATTAAGCCATGCCTCCCTCAGAAAATAACTTGACTAACCATGGCCTACCACATGATCAGACATCTGAAACTTGCTATTCATGGATTAAGTGTTATTCAATCCACCTGGCTATAAAATTAGACATGCCAAGAAGCACTCAACCATTGCGGAAAGATGATGTACATTGCTGATGTCTAATAGTTCCTAAAGGCATAAAAAGTCACATGAGCTCTATGCGCGCACTCTCAGAATGCTGTCTTCAGACTATACTCAACGGCCTCATGGAAAATTCCCAAACATCAAATGACAACCTCACCCCCTCAGTCGTTATGGTACCATGTGGAGGTAGCACTGAACATGGAGGGAAGAAATCCTCCCAGTCAGTGAGCCTGTAGGTGGAGTTGAGCTCAAGTACAGCCAGCATGGATCCCAAAGACCCTCACAATCATAAATATTAGTATAATTTTACTAAAAAAAAAGTACATATTTGTACATTTTAAGGTTGTAACTATCTAGGTACACTATGTTGTTGTTAAGTGCCCTCAAGTCACAGGCAACTCATAGCGACCCTATGAACAAAAGTCCTGGACAACTCCTGTATAACTTTCATCCTTTCTCCATGTTTCTAGGGTTTCCAGAGGCAAGCTGTTGTGGAAGTGGATGCCACTCCTGCTTCCAAGCTTTTTTAATCGGGGCGCTCCACCAAACACTGTCCACCATGGGTAACCATGCCCACATTTGACTCATCGGTGTCACAGTGTTCGGCCTCACAGTAACCACAAGTTACCTCTGTACAGCAAATGGACATCCCGGGGTTACACGACACTTACTCTAAGGGTCAGGGCTGCCCATCCGCCTTTTGAAGGTCAAAAAGGTCAGTAACACACAATGTGAAAGATGCCAGAAACTTCCGTTGCCTGACTGTCACCAAGAGGAGCAGCCATGGAGACACCAGCCATCCCACCTGCTTAACCAGCTGACTTCCAGAGTGTAGAGAGACTACACTATAGTACACTATAGTGTTAATATTAAGGGTGCTTTTAATTTACATTAGGCTCTTTTCAACGATTGTGCTCTGGTTCTTATAAACAGAAGGGGGAAAACTAGGAAACATGCTTTTTTTTTCTGAGTACGGTGTACTTTATTGATGGTACATGACAAGATGGGCTCTCCAAACCCCTCCCCTTTCTCAGGGGGATTGCATGGAAACTGTGTCAAGAAGGTGAGATTCTCAGTGTGTGGGAGGATCAAGTTGGGGTAGGACTCCCCAGAAGCTGAGGGTCCCTCTCTCTCTCTTCTAGTGCTATTGCTGGGGCTGGTGGTCCAACGGGCACTTATTCTTTGGAGGCCATGTGAACTATCAGGTTGACCACCCAGTTGCTGTAGTTAAATTCATTGTAATATCAGGAAATGAGTTTGACAAAGTGGTCATTCAGAGCAATGCCAGCCTCAGCATCAAAGGTGGAAGAGTGGGTGTCACTATTAAAGTCACGGGAGACAACCTGATCTTCAGTGTATCCCAGGATGTCCTTGAGGGCCCTTCTGGTGCCTGCTTTACTATATTCTTGATGTCATCATATTTGGCAGCTTTCTCCAGACGGCAGGTCAGGTCCACAGCTGACACCTTGGGGGTGGGGACACGGAAAGCCATGCCGGTAAGTTTCCCATTCAGTTCAGGGATGACCTTGCCCACTTCCTTTGAAGCGCCAGTAGATGCAGGGATGATGTTCTGGGCAGTTCCACGGCCATCACGCCACAGTTTTCCAGAGGGGCCATCCGCAGTCTTCTGGGTGGCAGTGATGGCATGGACTGTGGTCATGAGTCCCTCTACAATGCTGAAGTTGTCATGGATGACTTTGGTAGGGGAGCCAAGCAGTTGGTGATGCAGGCGGCATTGCTGACAATCTTGAGAGAGTTGTTATACATTTCATGGTTCACGCCCATAATAAACATGGGGACATCAGCAGAAGGAGCAGAGATGATTACCCATTTGGCACCACCCTTCAAGTGATCCCCACCCTTCTCCAAGGTTGTGAAGACATCAGTGGACTCCATAACTTACTCAGCACAGCATCACCCCACTTGATGTTGGAGGGATCTCACTCCTGGCTTTCCCATTGTTGACCAGCTTCCCATTCTCAGCCTTGACAGTGCTGTTGAACTTGCCATGAGTGGAATCATATTGGAACATAGACCATGTAGTTGAGGTCGATGAAGGGATCATTGATGGCAACAACATCCACTTTGCTAGAGTTAAAAGCAGCCCTGGTGACCAGGTTCTCAACGCGGCCAAATCTATTTACTCTGACCATCACCATCGTGTCTCAGGGATGCGGCTGAGGCTGCACGAGAAGGGAGGGCAGTCTGAATTGATGAGGAGCAGAGAGCCATAAACATGCTTTTCAAAGAAAAAATAAGTTAAGGAATTCCTTATAGGTTATTGAAATGTGGAGGTGTAGTGGGTTAAGTGTTGGACTGCGAACTGAAGGTTTGGTGGTTAGGAGCCAACAGGAGCTCCAAGGGAGAAGAAGAATATTCCCATAAAGTTTGGAAAGCTGATGAAGGTCATCCAGAGTCAAAATCAACTTGATAGCAATGGTGGGTTTTTTTTCCTTCTTATAGATTGCATCATAGAAACATCTCACCATGTTTTAGAGTTTATTTTGGTATAAAATTTATCTTTTATTGGACTTCTCCAGGGTGCCAAAGAGCAACGATTTTAGTCTAGCAGCTAAGGTGTACCTGATCTAGGCCATGGTCTTCAAAATTACTTGCTATGCATCAGAGAGCTGGATGATGACTAAAGATGACAGCAGAGAAATCAATGCCTTGGAGTTGTGGTGCTGGAGAAGAGTGTTGAACATACCATGGACTACCAAGAAAACAAACAGATCTATCTTTGACAGAGTGAAACCAAGTTGCTCCTTGGAGGCTAGGATTCTGAAGCTCCATCTCACATACTTTGGTCATATTACCAGGAGAGACAAGTCCTTGGAGAAGGACATCATCCTAGGAAGGGTGGAGGGATGGCTCAGGAGAGGAAGACCTTAGATAAGATGGTTTCACATAGTGACTGTAGCAATTGGGGGCAGGTGTGCCCAAGACAGTGAGAATGGCTCAGGATAGGACAGGGTTTAGCTTTATTGTGTCTAGAGTCACCATGAGTCACAGGCGACTCAACGTCACATAGTAACAATAACAACATTATTGTTAGTCTATGGACACATTCCACTATGCCCTTTTGTGAGCCTGATTTTGTATGCTATAAACCAAAGGCCACAGAAGTGAATCCTCAGAACTAAAGTGGTCATTTAAATAAAATGTCAAATGGGAAGCTTTCTGTTGACTCACATATACATGAGCTAACCTGGTGTCACTGATGGATAAAGAGTGAGGCTGACTGGCAATGATTTCTGGCTCAGCTGTTTACTTATCTATGTGACTTTGGACAACACAGTTGACTTCCAAATTCAAACTTCCTCTTTGTGAAATGAGGAAAATGCCAACCACTTTATGATGTCTTTACAGTGTGGTCAAAATAATTGAAAGTGCCAGGATTGTAAACAGGGCAGGCAGGCACTCACGCCTAACAAGAAAAGTGGATCACGGAAATGGAGCAAGTTATTGGCTCTGTCTTTTCAAGATCTGGAAGGCTGCTGACTTTCATTAGCAAGAAGAGTCAAAGTCTCAGTTTACTTTCTTACACAGTAGAGTATGACCAGTTAGTTGCCAAAGATTGGCCACGTGAAAGACAGAGATTTACTCTCTTCTCCGTCAGAATCTCTGTTTCTTCTCTAACTGCCTTCAATTTCTCTTAAATAAGATGGGAATTGCAGACTGGAAAGCTGTGTTTAAAGATTGACAAGATTCAAAGACAAATCTCATTGCTGTTATTTTTGCTATTCGGTGCACCGAGCAGGCTCTGAGGCATATAAAAATAACACTGGAAGAGCTCTGGCAAGGCACTGGTCGTCTTCCTGTTTGTGACTTGTACATGGGGAAATGCCTTTATTTGAGAAAGGGAAAAACTCCAATATGGCCCTGGTGGATTGAGGATTGAGAGGAGTTAAGAGTGAGCTAGGCATTTCCTAAATTTGAATGCCGCAGGAAAGGGCTGTAGTTTTCTTTCTTTCTCACTCCTGTCCTTGCTCTCCCCTTACACTAAGAGCCTGCAATGGAATCTGATGCTTCTGAGGCAGTGGATCCAGTGGATCTTAAGATAAGATTACGCACAGTCCTTTCAAACCCAAGTCTTCAGGGATTTCCTTATCACACACTACTTGTCATGTATCCTGGGAAGGTACGCGATATGCATCACATGGACCTTTAATTCTAAATACTTCACTGTGTATTTCCCAAGAATTTCTCCTCATTGCCATCAAGTTGGAACCAATTGATATTAATCCTTCTGTTGCTTTTTGGAGACTGTAAATTGCCCGGGAGGAGACCGCCCGTCTTTCTCCTGCAAAGCCTCTGGTGGATTCAAACCACTAGAGAGATGCCACTTTTGGGTTAGCAATACAATTTCCTCTGGAAAAGGCCAAAAGAGCTCCTAAGCCATTTGAATGCAGTTGTTCTTATGCTAGTCATTTGAAACAAAATTAAGTTTATTTCCATTTACTCTCACCCATCCTATCAGTGTTCATTTAATATTTTTTTTTAAAAAAAATAGATGTTGTTGTTGTTAGGTGTCATTGAGTTGAGTACAACTCATAGCAACCCTATGAACAACATATCTGAACCCTGTCCTAGGATATGTCATCCTCCTCATCTCTGATACACTTGATCCCATTGCTGTAGTCACTGTGTTAATCTATCTCATCAAGGTTCTTCCTTTCACTAACCTAGATCTCATCAGGGTCTTCCTTTCACAAACCCTCTACCTTTCCAAGGAATAGCCTTTCCTAGCATTATGTGTAAAGTATAAAACACAAAGCTTTGCCATTTTTGCCTCCAAGAAACACTCTGCCTGCATATGTCCCAAAACATATCTGTTTGTTCTTTTGACAGTCCATAGGACATACAATACTCTTCTCGAGCACTGATGCTCAGTGGCATCAGTTCTTCTTCTATCATTCTTATTCATTGTGCAGCTCTCATATGTATAGCCTGAATCAGACCATGACCTGAATCAGGCACACCTTAGTCTTCTAACTGACATCATTGCTCTTTGGTATTTTGGAAAGATCCTTGACAGTAGACTTGTCTAATGTAATATGTCTTCTGATCTCCTGACTGCTGGTACCAAGAGTGTTGATTGTAGATCCAAGCAAGTGGAAATCATTGAAAACTTCAATGCTTTCTCCAGCTCTCAAGATGCTGCTTACTGGACTAGTGGTGGGGATCTTTGTATTCTTGATGTTGAGATGTAATCCATATTGAAGACTATAGTCTTTGATGATCTGTAGCAAGCATTTCAAGTCTTCCTCATTTTAAGCAAGACAAGTTGGGTCATCTGCAACTTCAGGTTGTTGATGAATCTCCCTCCAATCCTAATGTCACCTTCCTCTTCATAGGGTCTAGCTTCACAAATTATTTGCCAAACGTATACATTGAATAGCCAAGGAGAAAGGCTATATCCCTAATGCACACCCTTCCTGATTTTAAACCATGAAAGCAATGTTCCTTTGTTTTTCCTGAACCATAGTGTCTTGGTCTAGGTACAGAGTTCACATGAACACAACTGAGTGTTCTGGGATTCCCGTTCTTCTCAACATTAGCCACACTTTGTTATGTCCACACAGTCAAATGCCTTTACACTATCAATAAAACACAAATAGACAGGCTTCTGGTATTCTCTGCTTTTATTCAGGATCCATCTGACATCAGCAATTATATCCTTGGTGCCACAGCTTTTTCTCTTATTGAATTTCTCCCTGTTCCCTGTCAATATACTCTTCTAGCTGTTTTTAAATACCTTCAGCAATATTTTGCTGATCAAAATGTATTAATAATCATTGATGGCTAGAACGTAACTGTTGAAAACAAAGATGAAGAAATACTATTAAGAAGGTATGGATTTAGTGACAGAAGTGAGGCTGGTAATCAAATAATTGAATTTTGTACTTTCAATGCTTTATTCATAGCAAACACATTTTAAAAATACATAAAAGGTGGTTTTACACATGGACCTCACGTGATAGACTGCACAGGAATCAGATTGACTCTACCTGTTGAAAGAATTTCTGGAGAAGCTCAACATCAGCAGTCAAAATCAGGCCACGTATTGACCGTGGAACAGGCCGTTCATTACTCATGTGCAAGTTCAAACTGAAGTTGAAGAAAATGAAAATAAGCCTACAAGAACCAAAATATGACCTTGAATCTATCCCACCTGAATTTAAAAACAATCACAAGAACAAGTTTGAAGCATTGAGCACCAATGACTGAAGACTACAGGAGCTGTGGGATGGATGATCATCTATGAAGAGAGCAAAAGGTCACTATAAAGAAAGAGGAGAAAAAAACCACAAAAATGGCTGTTAGGTGAAACTATCGAAATTTCATTAGAGTGTCAAGAATCCAAAACAAACAGTAGAGATGCAGAAGTAAAAGAGCTGGAGAGATTTCAAAGGGCAGCTCCAGAACAAAGTAAAATAGTATAATGAAATGTACAAAGAACCAGTCAGAAGATTAAAAGGGAAGAACTTGCTCAGAATATCTCAAGCTGAAAGAACTGAAAAGCCAATTAAGGCCTTGACTTGAAATAATAAGAGATGGTATAGGCAAAATCTTGAATGATCCAGGAAACGTCAGAAGATAGAAAGAGTCATTGTAACAAAATGAATTGGTTGACAGTGAAAATTTTCAGATAATATTATGGTAATAAAGGAAGAGGTCCAAGCTGTGCTGTAGCCATCAACAAAAAATAAACCGCCAAGAATTGACAGGATACCAGCTGACATGCTTCAACTAACAGATACAGCCCTGACACTGTTTCCATGTCCAAGAAAGGTGATCCACCAGAACATGAAAATTATTAAAAAGGATCATTAATGTCATATGCAAGCAAAATATTGCTCCTAAGAATGTTGTTGTTATGTGCTGTTGAGTTGCCTGCGACTCATAGTGATCCTATGTACAGCAGCTCTGAACCCTGCCCTATCCTGAGTCAATCTAACAGACTCCGACACAGCTGCCCACATTACCTCAGCTACCAGATCAGTCTGTCTCATCCAGGGTCATCCTCTCCTGTACTGGCTGTCCTTCCACCCTTCCAAGCATGATATCCTTCTCCAAGGACTGATTCCTTCTGGTCACATGCCCAAAGTATGTGAGACAGAGCTTCAAAGTCCTTGCCTCCAAGAAGAAACTTGGTTTCACCCTCTCCAAGACAGACCTATTTGTTCTCTGGGCAGTCTATGATATTTTTGGTACTCTTCTCCAGCACTACAGTTAAAAGGCATTGCCGTTTCTTGTCCTATGTATGATAGAAGAAAAATGTCTGTTTGCCTTCCTTTAATCTTGGAATATTTCTACACATTTACTCCCTTTTGTCTCCACCTAAAACTCCTTAGTGCCAATTGTAGTTAATTCAATGTGGAACATATTATCCCATAAGGCAAGATTATTACTCTACCTCAAAACCTCCTGTATCCTTTAGAAAATAAAGGTAAATAAAAATAGCAAAAAGAAGATGGGATTAAGTGAAGCTAGAACAGATAGAGAAAAGTAGTAGAAGGAGGGAGGGATGGAAAGAAAAAGAAATAATGGAAGGAAAGAGAGCAGTATAAAGGGAAGAAGAAAGAATTCTAGCCTCTATTGTCAGTTTCCCTGATGTCATCTATTATGTCTGAGAATGACAGCCTTGAAGAAACATCTGGGACTCATCAGATGCCTTCTGCTACACCACAGAAGAGATGATTTCTAGATATTAATCTAACGTGGGGGCACTCTATAAGTCTACCAAGGGGAGCAGCAGGTTTTTCTAATTTATTGTGCCAGATGAGAAAATTTGGGGATTTGAGGGAAAGTTTTCATAGAAATGTCAAGGTGGGAGTCCTCAGGAATCTCTCCATCCAGTAAAGCACAAGCTCCATCTGTTCTAGGGAGAACTCCAGCTGCGGAAAACAAGCTCATAGGTTTTCTTTTTCACACACACTTGAAAGAATGGATACAATTTCAAGGTCTTTTGAGACATTAGTCAGCAAGGGCAGGAAGAAAGTTGCGTTTTTCAGACTCAGTCATTTCCAACAGAGATTCTCTTCCGCAGATATTTATGATCACCAATAGTTTTGGGGAAAGGCACCTATAGGGAAGACTGACATTCAATTAACCTGTAACATAGAAACAAGTTGGTTCAAGTGGAAAATTTCAGGCTATAATTGACGATGAATTTACTATCTTGGCTTGCTCATTTAGAATTCGTGTAAGTCACAAGAGGTCTCGAGAAAATTCCTGAGCTGTTTCTCGGATGCCTTGATTTTCATTCTTGAAGAATGAGTGCTGCAAGTTCCAGTGTACCTTGAGGGGAATGGTCAAAATAATGTCTTAACAAGATGATTCATGACCTAAAAGAGACATTAGTATAATTAGCAGAAACAATAATATTTGGTCCCTAAGTATACAGAAAAGATGTTCTTATGTCAAAGACAGCCAGAAAATTTACCATCTCCCCCTTATAACTTAAAAAGATGACATATTTATAGGATTTTTTAAAAACCCAGTTCATTTGCCTATTGCCAAGAAATTAATTTGATTGTTACTTAAAATTAGGGGGAAAAGAGCTCCAGCTTTTACGTGTTAAACATTGTAACTCTTTATTGGGGGCAAGAGACTAAAACTCCTCATTTTATTGCATCTCATGATATGTACTCAACTGTTAATCTTTAGCTATGGAACCAGGGCATTCCTTCTAACTTCTAGAATTCAGTGGGAATCTAAACAGACTCACCCCCGCCCCCCCCCATTCTTTTATTACAGACAATTTCTGGTTCAGTGAAAGTGCAGTGCATTGCGGGACAACATTCGAAGCACAGGGGAGAAATATTTTTTTTAAACTATTTATCATCCTACAAGGTTTTCATTTTCTGCTGACTGTTAGAAGCAGAGAATAGAGGCCCTTGCTCTAGGGGGGAAAAGCTGCTTATGAATAGTTTGTGATTTGGAGCAGCTGCTCTTTACTATATATCATTCCTTTTCCATAACCACAGTTTCACCAAAAAAGCTACCTCTAATAAGCTGCTGCATACTAAGCACTCTGCAGCAGAACTATTACCTTGAAAGAAAGATGTCAAAGAAAAAGCTCTTCCAAGCTGAAGTATCCTTGAGTTCCTTCATTATGGGAGAATAATAAATCTGAAAGCCTGTTGCATCTTGGGAATCTAACATTACCATCAGAAAAGAATACCTTCAAGTAGTTTCGATGCAGCTTCGGCTCAGGGATAAAATGAAAACCATCTTATAAGAGAAGTTGCATCCTCATGGGAATTAGAAATGCTTTCATTCCACCCATACAAACAGGATGAAAATATCTGGAGCGCATTATACATGTTTCCCTACCAAGCCGGAGACCAAGTCATCCTTCCATTATGCTGGAGCACTTGAGACTGAGAAACTGAAAACAATTTGGAATCTGACTATGCTGTTCTGAACAAAAGGTATGTAAGTAAAACAGCTGCATTCTCTCAAAATACTTAAAATTGGGGAATGACTAATTCTGTTTCCAATAGTGTAGATTTAATAGTTGTTATTGTTACGTGCTGTCGAGTCACTTGCGACTCATAGAGACCCTATGTACAACAGCCCTAAACCCTGCTCTGTCCTGTGCCAGTCGCATTGCCTCTGACACTCCCATCCCGATTACCCCAGTCACTGAATCAATCCACCTCATAGAGGGTCTTCCCCTTCTGCGCCGCCCCTCCACCCTCACAAGCATGATGTCCCTCTCCAAGGACCTGTCCTTCTTTACAACATGTCCAAAGTATGTCAGACAAAGCCCCAGAATCCTTGCCTCCAAAGAGTAGCCTGGTTTAACCCTCTCTAGGATGAATCTGTTTTCTTGGCAGTCCTTGGTACTTCAATACTCTTCTCCAGCACCACAGCTCAAAGGCATCAATTCTCCTTCTATCCTCCCTAGTCATTGTCCAACTCTCCGATGCATAACAAGTAATTGCAA
>NW_006399768.1:22650971-22652447 GCF_000299155.1 Elephantulus edwardii | reverse complement strand
TATAGATCTCTTCCAGTCAGTTTGGCCAAGTAGTTGTTCTCCAGATTTCTTGGCACAACTTGGTGAGCACATCCAGGGCAGCATCTGTTAGCTGAAATACGTCAATTGGTATACCGTCTATTCCTGGGGCCTTATTTTTTCCTATTTCCTTCAAAGCAGCTTGAACTTCTTCCTTCATCACCATAGGCTCTTGCTCATATGTTTTTTCATTGAATTCTTCTGTGTCTGCCAGTTCCTTTTGATACAGTGACTCAGGATATTCTTTTCATCTTCTTTTAATACTTCCTGGATCATTTATTATTCTGCCTAAAGCATCCTTGAAAAGTAAAAAAAAAATAAAATTATCATAATTAAAAAACAACACACCAAAGAAATAAGCAACCCAGACTTCTTGCCAAAAAAAAAAACAACACACCAAAGAAATAAGCAACCCAGACTTCTTGCCACTGAGTTGATTCTAACTCTTCAGACAGGGTCCACCTGCCCTACTGGGCTCCCCAGGGTGTAACCTTTACAGACGCAGATCACACATCTTCTTTCCTACAGAGCCACTGGTAGATTGCAGCTACTGACTTTTCAGTTAGCAGTCAGGCATTTAACCACTGCACCTTCAGTGCTTCTTCATTGTAATTCTGTTTTATAAAAGTTGATGGTTGTTAAGGCTTTTTAGCTATTTCATTGTTTCAGCTGTTGTCAGGTACCGTAGAGTCTACCCAGACTCGTTGTGACCCCGTGGACAACAGAACCAAATCTTGCTTGATCCTGCGCTGTCCTCATCATCTTTACGCAAACCTCAGCATCTTGCGCCATTCTCCCCACCCTACACCATCCTGCCCTCCTGTGCCGTCCTCCCCATCCTGAACCATTCTGCCACCTTGTGCCGTCCTCAGCGTCCTACTCCATCCGCACAATCTCTGCTCTGCACTACTATTTCATCCAAAGTATCAGTCAGTCTCACTGACAGTCTTGCTCTCTTTCACTGATCTTGTCTTCTCCAAGTATTATGTTCTTCTCCTGAGACTGAACCGTACCAATGACATGCACATTGTATGTGCATCATCTTTGTATGTCTCATCATCTTTGCTTCTAAGGAGCATGCTGGCTGTACTTTTTTCCCAAGACAGATTTGTTTATTCTTTTGGCAACATAAGGTATATTTACTATTCTTCTCCAACACTATAGTTCAAAAGCATCAGTTCTTCAGCTTTCTTTATTTACTAACTATCACATGCATATGAAACAAAAATACCATGATTTGTAACAGAAATTGCACCTTGGTCTTTAATGTGACATCCTTGCTCTTTAGCTTTTCAAAAGTGTGCTGGATTTATATCTAGGATTTATAAAATACTCGAGCACCACAACAAGATAAAGGTAATAATTCAATCGAAAAATGGGCACAGGATATGAACAGACACTTCACCAAAGAAAACATTCAGATGGCCAACAAGCACATGAAGAAATGTTCAAAATCCC
>NW_006399768.1:22644966-22650079 GCF_000299155.1 Elephantulus edwardii | reverse complement strand
GGTTTGTTTTTTGTTTTGGGGTGTGGGTTTTGTGTGTGTGTGTGTGTGTGTGTGTGTGTGTGTGTGTACTGTCAAATCAGATCTGACTGGTATAGGAGGAGATAGCCCCTCCTTCTCCATTGGAGCATCTGATGGATTCAAACCACTCATCTCTGGGATTGTAGTGCAGCTTTTTGCCACTAGGCCACCAGAGCTCGGTCCTCCAGTTTCTTAATTTCTACTTCCCTAAGTATTAAATGTGGTTCCAGAAAAATGAAATCATTGACAACTTCGGTTGTCACTTTATCTCACATAAGAAGTTGTGCTTCAATCCCAAAGGCATACTGTTCAAATCCACCAGCTGCTCCGCCATGGTAGAAGGATGAGCGATCTCTTCCTGTGCGATCTACTGTCTCTGAAAACCTGCTGCATGGTCAGCTGTGAGACAGTTCCAACTTAATGTCACACAATAATACTGCAATAACATGGTGGATATAGGTGGGTGTTGCCTATTGTCTAGTTGTGAGCACTTTGATTTTCTTGATGTTGAGGTGTAATTCATATTGACGGCTATATCTTTGATCTTCGTCAGTAAATGTTTCAACTACTTTTCACTTTCAGCAAGCCAGGTTGTGTTAGCTGCATATTGCAGGCTATTGATGAGTCTTCCTGCAATCCTGATTTTATATCGTTTTTTTATATATTTCAGCTTCTTTGATAACTTTTTCAACATACAAATAGAAAGGTACTGTTAAAGGATAAAACCCTAATATACACCTTTCCAAAAGTTAAACCATGTGGTAATAGTCCATTTCTGATTAAACCACTGCTTCTTATCAGCCTATGTACTGCTTTCACATGAGCACAATTAATTGTTCTAGGAGTCCCATAATTTATTTTTCTCCTCATAGTTGGACGTCTTTGCACAGTCAATGAAACACAAATAAACATTTTTCTTGCATGATCTGCTTAATTGCAAAATGTGAGCTTATAGGAGTTAAACACTCAGTCAACAGGGACAATAATTTTGCAATGATTATACACCAGAAACCAATCCTGGAATACAAATATTAAAGGAATAAATACCTTTTAAAAGTACAAAATAGGAATGATTGTTCCATATGTTAGGAAAGAAATTGTATGATAACTTTTGATGAGAGTATAATGAATTATGGAGTTGATGTCCATTGTTACTGAGTTGGAACTCATTCATAGCTGACTTTCCAGGACGTTGTCAGAGACAATAACATGGGAGGAGGAGATTGCCCATCTTTGTCCTGAGAAGCAGCTGGTGGATTTGAACCATATGCCTTTGCGTTGACAGCACAGAGCTCCCTGCAGACACAGTGGATTTTGAAAGGTAACTGGGAAATATATTTTAAAAGACTTAAATATTCACATAGTTTTTTGATTCCATAAACCTAGTTCCGAGGAACAATTAAGCATTTTCAGGAATAGTCATTGCATCCTAAACATTCAACATCAGGAAAATATTTAAAGAAATGTCCAACAATAAAGAAACACAGGAAAATATGTTTCTAGGAGCAGCCATTAACTGGAGCAATGCTGGGAAACTATTTTAAAACATGAGATTTTTTTTTTTAGTTTTCAGAATACATGGTTCATGATAACTATGGAGAAAAGGTAGATTACAAAGTAGCTTGGCCTTCACTCATTTGTTCATCCATCCAATTGGTCAATTGACCAGTAAACATTTATTCCATGTCAGCAAAGAAGATACAAAGGTCATTAAGACACATGTCTCTCTTTAATGAGGGCCACAAACAAGCTATTAAAAAATTGGAAGTCTCATGTTCATAAGCATTCAACTAGGTTACACTTCTTTGTTAGGGTACTTTTTCTAGGTGTTTATTAGCTTTTCTACCGTACATGAGATAATTGATGGACAGAAAATAGAAAAATGGCTGAAGACAAATTTGCCTGCCTCTCATATTTGCTAAGGACATACAGCCTTGGTTATAACTTTCTCTTGCTACACAGAGAGAAGAAAGTTTAAGAGGTACATGCCATACGAAATCCAAAAGCAACGGTTCCATGATTCCGCGCTTGGGAAGAGGAAGGTTCCATCTTACATGCAGTACAAAGTTTAATGTCTTTGGAGAGTCATAAAAATTACGTATAATTCTAGGAAGGAATTTTTTAGAGGATTTCATGCCTTTGGAAATGTAAGTGGCTGTACATCTCAGCAAAATTCTCTTCAGTCGGAGACCTCCTAGCTTGACAGTGACACTACTTCCTGTGAGGCAAAAAAGAAAAAGAAATATGTTAAGTGTTCCCTGATTCCTGAAGGCTATTGTAAGTATGAACCACAAAACATCAGGCTAATTCTTTCTGGGGAAGTGAGGAGTTATTAGTAGTTCAGAGAGTGGTAGAGGAAATAGAATTTTGGGAAGTTTTTACAAAATACATATTCCTTAGGCCAATCTAGATTTATTGAATCAGAATCTTGGGAGAATAAAGGCCTCCTTGACTGCCATGAAATTATTCTATCAAAATCTCTTTTCAGTTCCTAACTTATGACACCACCTTCCATCTATTGATAACTATTTTTCTAGACATTCTCTCATTCACTCACTGTTCCTTACTTAGAATTGACTCTGACTTGACCCTCGACGTGACTGGTTTTCTGAGGCTGTAAATATAATGGAAGGAGATTGCATATCTTTCTCCTACAGAGCCCTTGGTGGATTTGAACAGTGTGGACTTAGCAGCACAGCTCCTTATGAACTATGCTACCAGGGCTCCTTCTAGGCTTACACTCACTGTCATTATGTGCAATTGGGCCAGAACTGGCCTATAGCTGACCTCCAATGGGTTTTCAGAGACAGTAAGTAAATCACACGAGAAGAGACTGTCCACCCTTCTCCCATGAGGAGCTGGTGGATTTGAACTGCGTGCCTTTGCGATTGCAGCACCACTTCCTACTAGGCCACCAGAACACTAATGGTTAAGTGCCCTCGAGCTGACCCTGACGCATAGTGACCCTGTGAATAACAGAACCTCCACTTCATTCTGCACCATCGTTACAACCTCTGCTCTGCTTAAACTCGTTGTTGTGGGCACTATGCCAATCCACTTGATTGACGGTCTTCTTTTTAGCTGTTTCTCTACCAAACATGATGTTGTTCTCTAGCTACTAGTCCCTTCTAATAGCGTGCTCAAGGTATGTGAGGTAAAGTCTCAGCACTTGGCATCTAAAGAGCATTCTGACTGAACTTCCCAAGGCAGAGTTTTTGGTTCCTTTGGTCATCATGAGATATGTAGTCCATTGTATCCACAAATACCATGATTCAAAGACAGATATTTCCTTCAGTCTTCTTTATTGACTGTCTACCTTTTGCATTTATATGAAATAACTGAAAATATCATGACTTAGGCTAGAGACACTTTACTATTTCAATTTACAGGCTTACTCTTTAGCTCTTGTAAGTCATCTTTTAGAACAGATGTGTCCACTGTGATTATTCTTTTGATTTCCTGACTGCTTCTTCCATGGGTTTTGATTGTGGATCCAATTGTCTTTGACAATTTCAACCTTTCCCCATCTATCACCATGTTGCTTATTGATGGCCCCACTGTAAGGACTTTATTTCCTTTATGCTGGGGTGTAATCCATATTGAAGGCTTTACAGTCTTGGAGCTTTATCAATAATTGCTTAAAATCTTCATTTTTAGCAAGTTTACTTGTGCTATCTCCATATTGTAGAATGTTGGTAAATGTTACTCCGGTCCTGATGCCACATTATTCTTCATGCAGTGCAGTTTCTAGGATTATTTTCTCAGCATACAGATTGGATTTGGTTGTTGCAGCTGTTACGTACCATTGTCTTGGAATTGACTCATAGTTGACCCTGTAGCAGGTTATCAAAGACTGTAATTTGCACGGGAGGAGATTGTGATCCTGTGGAGCATCTGATGGATTCAAACCATGCGACTTTGGGTTGGCAGTGAAACTCCTTACCCCTAGGCCACCAGAGCTTGGGCAACAGATTGAATAGATATAGTAAAAAGATACAAGACACTTTTCTTGAATTTTTTTTAATGAAAATATTTCATTGAATTTCAGGAATTTGGTACTTTTTCTGTTGAATTTTCAAATCTTTGCAACACAAATCATTACTGCACTTCCTAAAATAGTGTAAATTAGGAGTTTCAGATTGTTACTTACATCTTGTGTCACACAGCACAGAAACCCCAAGTCCTGGTGCCGCGCCCCCCTTCCCCCATAACTACCGACTACAATTAGACTAGCAGAGGACAGTGACAGAAGTGGTGGGCATTCAAGGAGTTCCACTGTCCCCACACATACTCTCCCGAAGCCAGAGGGGCAGAGTCCAGAAGTCTTCCAGCGGGTGCTGTGGGCGCAGCGCATGATCTGCTTCTGCTGAGTGTTCCTTCTGTTATTGTCTGGTGCTGGCCAGAGCTGCGCAAGTGAAGGTTCTATTCCCTGAGGGAGCTCAGGAGTTTGGCAAGGGCCAGAACAAAGGTGCCTTGGGCAATGAGAAGAATGGAACCCATGGAGAGCAGGGAGCTTCCAGCACAGGCACCTGCGTCTAGAGCTGAGTGGGACACTGACCAAGTGCCCAGCAGCTGCTTCCGGGTGTCCTGGAGGGATTCTGGGTCCTGAGGGCTCAACTTTAAATGCAAAGCGGCACCTTGGGGCTGGAGACCTCAGGCTGCAGCAAGGATGATGAACTTGGAGCAAGCTCACTCCATCCCTTTATGACCCAAAATGACAAATAATCTCCTTATTTTGTTTTAACAGCAGCTTCTTGGTCTATGTACAGGTTCTCCAGGAACATGATTAACTGTTCTAGTATTCCCATTCTTTGCAATGCCATCCATAATTTATTGTGATCCACACAGTTAAATGCCTTTGTATAGTTACTAAAACACACGCAAACATCTATCTTGCATTTTCTGCTTTCAGCCAAGATCCATCTGATGTCAGCAGTGATATCTCTCATTTCACATCATCTTCTGAAACCAGCCTGAAATTCTGGCAGTTCCAGGTTGATGTGTATTTTCCCCACAGAATTCTTCAGTATTGGGGCATGAATTTTTTCTTCAGTTCTTCCAATTTGAGAAATGCAGAATGTGGTCTTCCCTTTTG
>NW_006399768.1:22614272-22642288 GCF_000299155.1 Elephantulus edwardii | reverse complement strand
ATTTTGGATTTCCACTCATTCATTGTTGCATTTTTCTCCTTGTCCTACCCCTCCCCCCAAGTTCACTCTTCTCTTTGAAAAGTGAAAGAAAAATTCCTTCATTGATATACAATGTCCCCGCCCTCCCCATCCCGAGTACACTCCACTATGCAACCTTCATTCTGAACTCTTGTCATAACGATAATACCCAATCATATATTGCTTTTAAACTGTTCTCTCCTTTATCTGTTTCAATGCAGTATATATAATTTATTCAATTTTTCTCAATCTCACCCCAAGCTTGATTTCAGTCCCATTCTACAACAGTGGCACTATGCAATATTTGTCATTTTGTAACTGAGATATTTCACTCAGCATAATGTTATTCTGTTTTGATTTGAACTTGTATATAAGCAAATGATGGTCTGTTCCAGGCTTGGTCTTGTTCTGATTGATTATAGTTATACAAGTGTTCAGATCTTTCATTCATTGAGTCGCTATGAGTCTCCTACAACTCGAATGCACTTAACAACAACAACAACAAGAGAGGTCAGTTGGCTTAGTCGACAGAAAGTGATGCTACCAAGCCAAAGGTGGGTGATTTTAGTTTGCAGCCCTCAGGGCTGGTTTTAATTGTTTTTGGTCAAACATTCTTCTAGGTCATATAGCCCTGTCTGGCCACTTGCTGTACAGATGTAATTGGTGGTTGCTGTGATGCTGAACACTTTTGACACTGATGCATCTAATGCGATAATGTTTACCCATGGTGGACAGTGTTTGGTAGAGCTCCCTGATTAAAACAAGCTTGGAAGTAGGAGTGGCATCCACTTCCAAAACTGCTTGCTTCTGGAAACCCTATGAACTTGGAGAAACTATGAAAGTTATACAAGTGTTCAGGTCTTTTGTTCATAGGGTTGCAATGAGTCATCTATGACTCAACAGTACATAACAACAACAACAACAAGCACAGGATCAGGCAGGGAGAACCATATGAACATAAGCCAATAATGACAAAGAAAATTTAAAGCCGCATTGAAGACACTGGTAAAGGTAAAACCCCAGGAAAAGATGAGCTCTAAATTGACGTTTCCACTAACACATGCAACCCTGAATGGGCTCACTAACAACAACTATCTTTCCATGGATGTAGTTGACTTGATTCTTGTGTATTCCATTCTGAAAAAGCCCACATGTATACTTGCCACTTATGTTTGCTAAAAAATAAGGTATTTGTAATAAAGAAGTCATTGGTCATACAAAATTCAATTGTTATCTCTTGCCTCATTTTTATCACCAAGGTCATATTTTCCCAATTATCACATTTGTATTTTAATCACTAGATTTTATTAAAACATATTGATTGCATGTTTGATCATTCTAAGGCTGCAAGCACTGGTGTAAATCCTCTATTTCTTTGCATTTGTCTTTAGTTATTGGAGTGTAAGTGTGAATAGTAATTGCATTAGCAGGTCTTCCTATAGGTGAATGTATATTATTCTATCTCTAAAAGAACTATACTTCAGGATAGATCTTTGAGATATTTCTTTTGAAAGTGAACGTGACACTATTCTTCTTCAATTTGTTATTCCTAGTATAGTAGACTACGTGATTGTGTGATTCAAAATGGCTAATATCAGTCCATTTTAGCTCACTAATGCATATAATAGGGAGCTCTGGTGGCCTAGTTGGCAAGCAGCTGTGCTGCAGTCCCAAAGGCACATGGTTCGAGGTCACCAGCTGCTCTGCAGGAAAAGGATGGGCAATCTCCTCCTGGGCGATTAACCGCCTCTGAAAACCCACCGGAGGGTCAGCTATGGGTCGGTTCTGAGTCTATGGTACACAATAACAACAATGTGTATAATAGCAATGTGTGTGCATTCTGCTTTTGACTCCTTACAATTTTTCTAAGTTCATACACTGTCCTTTCCAAGTCTCAGTTATTAATGAGTGTCTGTCACTGTTTCTCCTCGTTTGGAGTTGTGTCATATCAGCAAACAAAGTCCTTTGTTGTCTGTAAACTTTACTCCATCCATATCTTTAAGGCGACTCTACTTTGAGGAAGCAGATCTTTCCTTGTTGGAGTTTAAGTGCCTTCCAACTAGAGGGGCTCACCTTCTGGCACTATCTCAGACCAGGTTCAGCCACTATTCATCACATTTTTGAAGGCCTGTTATTTCAGAAGCTGATGGCGAAGTCTGAAAGTGCCCCTGAATCTTGCTCATTATGCATGACTGACCCTGCTGGTATATGAAATACTGATGCCATAGCCCCCAGCATCACAGTAACACCACTACTAGTCTGTCAGTTTGTGGTACAGTGGTGGCTTGCATGCACACTAGTCCATAAGAAATTAGTTGTCAATCAGAAATTTAAAAAAAAATCATTTAAAGAGTAAGAGTAAATAACATAGTCAAGCAGAATATTGATAACCCATCACTTTATGTAATGATTATTTATGGAGAACTTACTGCAGCCTTCAGTATGGACTGAGGCTCAATGTCAAGAAGACAAAGATTCTCACCACTGGACCAATTGCATGGAGAGACAGGTCTTTGGAGAGAGACATCATGCTGGGTAGAGTAGAGGGACAGCGCAGGAGGGGAAGACCCTCTATGAGGTGGATTGATTCAGTGACTTTCTCTCAAATCATCTATCTGAAGCCCACATCCTGTACTATAGTCTTCCTAAAATTCTTTTACTGAAGACTCCAAAATTTCCACATGGCATGTGTTCTCTCTTGTTGCACTGAGTAATAAACTCAACTTGGTTAGCTGCATGTGGATTCCTGCAGGTCTTTAGCTGAATGGCATCAACATAACCCAACTTCTTCCTGGTTTCACCCTGATTCTTTCCCTTCTTTTCTCAAAAGAAATGCTCTCAAGAGCATTCCCAAAAACCTTCCTGCACAAATACTCATTTCGCACTTTTTAAAATGTTTAATTTGAGTAAAACCTTAGAGAGCAAATTGGCTTTTGATTAAAAAAAATTCATAGCCAATGTGTTTTATGGCATTGATTATAATCCCCACAAGAAACGAGGGAGGAAGCAGGAAGCAAGACCAAATTCTTTTGAGAAAGATTCAAGTTTAACCTTAAAAATGTTTTTGAAAATAAAAAATGATTTTAAAAAGTAGACGTGTCCAATATGAAACTCAAAGAGGAAGCTTGGTCTGTGCATTAAGATATTTGGACCTTTGACATGAAAATGAAAGCAAATTGTATAGATGGCATTGCCCAGGAAGATGAAGGAAAGAAACCTCAAGGAAAAAAAAATGTTTAAGGAATACCAATGATTCAAGATGTGAACAGAGAACTTTGGAAGGAAAAGTTAGGGTAGGAAAGAAAAATTAATATGGCACGATTTAGATTCAGAATGTTGTTTTTCTAGTTAGCTATTCATTTACATAAACTCAAAAAACCAAACTCATTGTCGTGGGATTGGAACCTACTCATAGCTAACTCTGGAGTGGATGCCCAGAGCTGTAAATCACACATCTTTCTCCCTTGGAGATGCTAACTGGTGGATTCAAAGGTTTGGACTTTGCTTAGTAAAACAACTCCCTATGAACTATGCCACCAGAACTCCATATAATATTCACATATTAAGATTGTCAGATGAAGAATTGATGCCTTTGAGTGTGGTGCCAGAAGAGAGCATAGAACACATTACGGACCGCCAAGAGAACAAACAGGTCTGTCCTGGAAAGGGTGAAACTAAGTTGTGCCTTGGAGGCAAGGATTTTGAAGCTCCACCTCACCTATTTGGGGCATGCTGTCAGGTGGAGCTAGTCCTTGGAGAAGGACACTATGCTTGGAAGGATGGAGGGACAGCCCAGGAGGGGAAGATCTCGGATGGGATGGATTGAACTGGGGTAATGGGGGTAGTTGTGTCAGAATCAGTGAGATTGGCTCAGGATAGGGCAGGGTTAAGAGATATTGTGGATAGGATCACTATGAGTCTCAGTCAACTCGATGGGGCATAACAACAACAAAAACAGCAACAGTAAGACCGTGTATATTTCACATTCAAGATGTTGATATGGTAAAATGTCACAAATTCTACACACTTCAAATATCTTTAAAAATACATTCGTCTTTTTCCCTCTGTGCAAAGCATGTTAACTTCATGTACAATCATCTGAAACTTACCACATTAATGGCAGTGGAATGTGGCTGCCAACATGCATGATCATGCTAATACTGAGAAGAACAGTCCATCAGCACCACACCAGCATCGTTAGCCTTGAGTCAGTCACCCTCTTAGAGTCAATGGGGTGATATGCTTAGAAAACGTTCTCAACAGTAAAGACTTTATAATTCATTTAGACATACACAAAAAAAGATCACAGAGTGTTAGAATGATTTCAGAGGAGTAGGCTAAGGCAGGAAGAGCTTCATATTGAAATTTAGTTTTAAGACAAGAATTGTAAGCTGGGGAGTAGTGCCTCCATCTTCAGACAGGCATAAGCTATACTGTGTGACAAACTTCCAATGTGTCACCCTCCAATAATAATTTTTAATGTTCTGTAATAAAATTAAGAAAGTTAAATACCATATACACTATATACATATATGTATGCACCATTTATGATGTTAAACAAGAAGTCTGTAATGCTGTCCAGTCCCGTGCTACTTTCATGATGATTGGTTCCATGATTATTGTCACCTTGTATTGTCAAAATTTTCCAATCTACTGAGCTCATCTTCCTTGTTTTAGAGGAAGAGTGATCATATATACTTTTTCTTCCAACTGTATCTTTCCCTCTCCTGGTACTCAGTCTTTGTTTATGCCCAGACTACTCTTCATATCCCTCTGTATTAGCAATTTCTTACCTTTCTTTCAAAGTGTGGTTTAAATCTCAATTGTCTAGAAAACTATCCCTTGTCACAGCAGTGCCACATGTCTTCCCCAACCTCTTGTACCTCTCCACACATGTGTAGTTTTCGTGGATGTCTTTTTAGTTTCCCAGGAGACTTATCATGAGGTAAGTGTGTGCAGAATCCACCCTTATTTTTGTAACAGACCGTAGCTTTGAGCTTCAGAGGTTGGATGAGTGATCTAGTTGCCAAATCTCACAGTTGGTGAGCCGGTGGAGGAGTTCTGGAACCTGGGTCTACTCCAGGCAGGTGTACTTTCCATAGTGCTATTTTCCATGTGTGGAGGTCACCTTCTCTTCTAAATGCAAATCTCCTAAAATGCAATGCCTATGCCTTTGATTTTTATGTCCTTCGAAGCTACTCTAAGAGCCCTGGTGGCAAAGTAGACACGGAGCTGCACTGTTAACCCAAGGTGGTGCCTCTCTGGTGGTTACTAGCCACCAGCAGTTTCAATGGAGAAAGATGGCAATCTCTTCTTGGATAATTTACAGCCTCTCCCAAATTGGCTGGAGGGTGGACTATGACTCAGTTCTGACTTAATGTCAATGAATTAATGAGAAGCTTCCAGGAAATAAGGAGGAAAGCAATGAATATTTGTTAAATATGTATTTTATCAAAATGAATATCCAAATTATAAATAAATGCAAGTGTGTTTGTGTATAATCCTTCTACAAACATAATTTCCATGTCCTTCAAATAGTACATTAATTACTGAATTTAGAATAGCAGTATGTATTCAGAGTACTATCACATTTGATTCTTATTTAATTATATAATGTTGTAAAATCCTAGTATAGCAACAGGTTTCTAAATTTTTGAAGTTATTATTTCTTAATGTATTATATTTTAGAGTTTATACTTCTTTTAAGTCTATGATTTAGATGTATTTATTATAAACTATGGCAAGGATGAGTTAAGTCACAATTTTTATATAGATTCTAAGGGAAAATAATGAGTTCATTGTGAAAAATCATTTGGGAAGAATCTTTAAAAACTAAATTAAAGAATAAATAGGATAGTCTAATTTGTAATGAGGCAAAAAGCCTTGATATCGCCTAGCTACAATTACTGAAAATTTTGATTCAAAAACTCTATAGAAAAAAAAATCTTGATCAAAAGGGGGAAATTCAAGAACAATTTAAAAAAAATTTAGATTTTCTGAAGTCAGAGAGTCTTGATGAACTCCTTAAATTATTGCCATGAGGTAATCTCTAAATTTATGTTGCTGTTGTTATTGTTTATTACCTTCGAGTCAAGCATAGTGATCCTATGAACAAAAGGCTTGAAGCCCCTCTACAACTATCAAAATTTATCAAAGTTCATAGAGTGTCCGGAGGCATGTTATTTAGAAAGTGGATGCCACTCCTGCTTTCAACTAAACTTTATACCAAAAATATTTCCTGAAAATTTGTTAAACCAAACAACAACTGTCATTGAGTCAATAAAAACACATAGTGATCCTCTGGAAGAGAGTGGAACAGCTCCATAGAGCTTTCAAAGTTGTAATTTTTATGGAAGCAGACTGTCTTACCTTTCTCCCATGTTGCATCTGGTGGGCTTGTACTGCTAACCTTTCAAATAGCAGCCAAGGACTCTAATCACTGCACCTTTTGGCTCCTTAAAAGTTTAGCTTATTAATTAGTAAAGAATGTCTGCCTTAAACATTGTGCTTTTTAAAACACTATATGGGACAAGTTGCTATCAGCAACTTAAGAGATGAGATTGGAAATTTAGGGAGAAGTAGATTTATGTTAAATGTTGTTAGGGCCACTGTGACTATGAACAACAGATCTGAACCTTATTCAATCCTGCGCCATCCTCAGAATCTCCCATGTGAGAGATTGTATGTGAGGCAGTTTCACCCTCCTTCCTTCTAAGGAGCATCTTGGTTCCGAGATCGACTTGCTTGTTCTTTTGGCTCATAATTCTTATAATCTTTGTTAGGTGCCATTTAGTACAACTCATAGTGACCCTATGGGCGGAGCTGAACTCTGTTCTATTCTATACCATCCTCACCATCTCTGACACATTTGAGCTCACTGTTGCAGTCACTGCGTCAACCCTTCTCATTGAGGGCCTTCCTTACCTTTACTAACCCTCCGCCTTTCAAACCACAATGTCCTTCTTCAAGGAATAGCTTCTCCTAGCAATGTATATGATATATACAGTATATGATAAGGAGCTTCACCATCCTTGCTTCCAAGGAACACTCTGATTGCACTTTTTTCAAGACATATCTGTATATTTTCTTGGCAATCCATGGGATTTTCTTCTCCAACACCACAACTCAAAGGAATCGATTCTTCTCCTGTCATCCTCCTGTGTTAGAATTACAAGGTGGGAGTGGTAAAATTTTGAGAATAACTTTGAGAATGGTTGTTATTACTTGAAGAACACAATAAATGCCACTCAAATGCATATGTATAAATTGTTGGTTTATATTCTGTTATGTATATTCTTAACAACAACATTAAAAAAAGTATATTTGTTGTTATGTTCCATCAAGTCAGAACTGACTCATAGTTGACCCTCCAGTGGGTTTTCAGAGGCAGCAAATCATGCGGGAGGAGATTGCCCATCCTTCTCTGTGGAGCAGTTGGTAGATTCGAACAGGGTCCCTTTGGGTTGACACAACTCCTTCCCATTAGGCAACCAGAGTGTCCTCGATAAAGCACAAGGAAAAGAATTAAGCATTAGCTTGTAAGAACTAGAATTTATTTTATTTTTTAAAGTTTTTACTGTGATTTGAATCAAAGTCACAGTCCAGGTTGGCATTCCATCCAACCATTCATACATGTTTTCTATAGCATTGATTATATTCCCCATGTGGTACCATCACCCGTTCCACCAACTCTCGATGGATCCTGTTTATGTTCATCCTTTCATCCTCTCTTTCAGTCTAGAGAGATTTATTCTTGGGTAAATGCCACCCCTGTGATCTAGGCGTTTGATGGTCTAAGGGCTGAGTGTCATCCAGATGTCTTTGTTCATTTTCTAGATCTATTGTTTGGCTGCTAGTTGTCCCACAGAGGCGAGTTCAGTTGTGGATTATAAAACTGCGAAGGTTCACAGTCTTGGGGATTCCACCAGTTTCTGCCACCAAGACAGTGAGATTACAATTGATTCTTTTCTCTCCCCTTCATTATGGGCTTTGCTCTCTGAATGGAACAAATCTTCTCATTGGTCTTGGGGTTTCTTTGTTCTGTCTTTTGTCTTCTTAATCTAATCTCATCTGGAGAAATTCTGTACTGCACTTTACAGGGACCAGGAGAATGTTTTGCTTTGAAAATCGAGAAGTGCACTGACTTGGAATTTGAAAAAAAAAAAAAAAAGAAAATTACTATAGCTTTCTTAAGACAAATTTTCAGCTTCAAAGCATGCTCTAAATCAGAGTGAAGTAGCCAGAAAGTGTTACAGAGAAAGAAAGGCTTTAGCTAACCAGAAGACTACTGAGGTGAGATGATTAAAAAAGGGCATATGAAATTACAATTCATGACTGTTCTTCTTTTTGCTGCTTGCTTAAATATTCTGTCAGGGTTCCCACCCCAAAACATGTTTTGAATTTGAAGAAATATAGGTTTCTTGTAGAAGAATTAGACAAGAAAATAAAAAAGACAGTGTCTTTCTATGAATGCACTAACTTTGATGTAGTGCATATTTGAAAGTCTTTGAGTCCTTAGGTGGCACAAACAGCTAAGCACTTAACTACCACCAGAAAGGTGGGTGGCTCGAATCCACTCAAAGTCTCCCCAGGAGCCACATGTGGTGAGATAAGTCTGAAATGTCAGTCCTGAAATTGTATGATGTGCCATTCCACCCTGCAACACACAGATTTGTCATGAGTCAGAATCAACTTTATGGTAACAGGCTTATTACTGTATTTGGAACTGGGGGAGGTAAACCAAGTCCCTTCTCCCACTGGGCACTTCTTGTTGGAGTCATGCTGTTCTCACTATGACTTGAAGCCACCTCCAGAACAGACATCAGCTGGTCAGAGGATCAGATCATTCTGCCAGTCCAGGCATTTGCAGCAGTCTTCAGTACCTCAGAAAAAAGTAGACCTTTGGTAGCTTTTGGTATTAAACTTAAGCAGAGATGCTGGTTTTGCGTGTTTGTTCTATGAGCTAACCTGAGTATTTGGGAGAAACAGCAAGCAGTTTGCTAGTAGAAATCTACAAACAAGTTATTTAAATAGTCACAGCCCAGCTAACCAGTGAGTTAGCAAGCTGTGGAAACCTACTGTAGGGAGATATGGAAAAAAAGGTTATCAGGAAATCAGATTCAAGGATTTATTTTTAAAATGTTAAGTATAGGGAGAGAAATAAGAACATTAAAATGAAAAATTAGCTGTAGGCAAAATCCCACAGATGCAAATAAGAGCAGGAGCAGTAGGTTGGAGGAAGAGATGACAAGAAACAGAAAGAAAAACATGTGGCTGCGATGGGAGGGGCAACCTAGATCAGGGGAGAGAAAGTAAAAATTTTGTTATACTTTTATGGAAAGTTTTCATAAACAATAGTTGGCTGTCTTTAGATTTAAGATATGGTTAAAAGGAACACATTGTGACCACAGTCATAAATACTTCAGCCACTTTGGGGAAGACCCTCCTACTTTGACCTGCAGAACATACAGTCCCTCAGAATGGGCCTTGCACACTCCGTGGATTAAGACCCACCACTTCCACACACCAGTGAATTTTCCTGGTCCACTAACTCAATGGCTTTTACCATTGCTTTTCACATGTTGCATTGTGTCAAAGCACCTCACCTCCCTGCAGTCACACAGCCCAGGAGGGTGAAGGTTCTGTAGCAAAAGCACTTGGCAACAAGAAGAATCATACCAAATGCTGGAGAACAAAAAACTCTCATTGTACAGCAATAAGACTGAAGGAAGACAGTGGCCTGTTTCTCCAAGGAGGATGAAGGGCTACTAACATGAGAAACAAAATGCTAGTAATCACTATAGTTACCAACATTGGAGACCAGGAATGGATTAACATATTTCTAGACAAGAAAGCATTAAAATAAGCAAGCAAGCAAAAAGTCATAGTTTACAGGTTTCTGTAAACCTTAATGGGAGGAAATTTTCTCCTGTGGAGCAGCTGATATATTTGAACTTCAGATCTTTCAGTTAGCTATACTGTATCACCAAAGCTAAAGCATTCCAAGAAAAAAACAAAACCCCCACCAAATCCTATCACACATACATACATGGAACGTCACAACAAACAAAAGAAAAAGAGAAGGAAAGAGCCAAAGAAGGAATTTGAAATCTGCTTAAATAATGAGCTGGACAAGTCAGGCTGGTTCATGGTGTACAATGCTCATTCCACCTGAGGCACAGATTGGCTCCAAAGTCTTGGCTAGAACCTGAGAAAGACAGTTATTTATTAAAGAGTTCTATTCCATCATTTGGATTCCAAATATATTAACATCCTTAGCCTCGCTTTTCTTCTCTATCCATTGCATCTCCCTCTCCCTTTCTTCTAAATAATCCTGCTTTTTCTTGAAGCTCTTCTATGGTTCATGTGTTCCATGATTAATTATCTGTTTTATAGTAAAGGTCTGGAGCCACTAACTCCAAATACTGGAATATCATTGGAAATCCAAGTATTCCCATAGCAAGGATATTATTTTATATTTGAATAAATTATTATTAAAGTCAGGTGAATTGTTTCTTTTTATTATTCGGTGGCTCTCAATTCCCCAGCTGCCAATGGGTTGGAAGGTAAGCATGAATACTCCTGCTTGGTTTTTCTTTATGGAAGGAGGGGAAAAACCCACACAACACACTCATCACACTTAAATGCAAGTTAAAACCATACCATTTCCTTTGGAAAGAAAAAGATTTTTATGAACTGTGATCATTCCCTCAAAGGAGTCAGAGTCTTGTTCTCCATTTTCTTATTAAGTCACCATGTTTCCTCCATGTGTCTACTTCCCTGGGTTGTGAAAGGAACACACAATAACCTTTTCTTTAGTCCAACAACTTGTGGTCCTAGAGTGGAAATTACAGTATCACTTTTCACACCTGAAAAATGAAATTTCTGCACACGGAGAGTTTAAAATATAGAGACACAACTAAAATAAGATTTGTCCTTCTGAGTGTCACCCTGGTGTCCGACACTTACCCAGATATTGCTGTTGCTGTTCAAAATAGTTCTGGGACTCTGCTTTGGGTACAGCCTTTACAAGAATATCAGGATCTGTTTCACAGCTTTACATGGTATCTGATTAAAAAGAGCATTTCTAATAACTTGATTTTTTTTTAAGAAAAAAAGGAGTTCATTTTTTAAGGACAAAATATTTTCTACCTTTGAGGAGTATCTAACAAATGTATAATAGATAATGAAAATGAGGAAGCATGGAGGTATTCCAAGCTTATCCTGGGCAAGTGTAGTTTTGGAATATGTGAGTCACTTGCCTGTATTTACTTGGAAGAGGACCACATTCACTGGGAGACAGAAATTGTGGCAAGAGTGTGAAGGGGGGTGGGGATAGAAAAGAAAACAAAAATGACATTAACTTAGAATTTTATATAGAAACATCATAATCTGCACAGGTAAACTTTGCCTTGTTTTAAATTCCATTTGCTGCCTGAAAAGATATTGTTCAACATTTTTGGAAAACATTATTTTAAAAAGGTATTTTCATTTTCTAAAAATTCTAATAAAGATTTTTGCAATAAAAATTTGCCAGGGAAAATGAGACTAATTGGAGAGAGAAAGAAATGGATCTCATCTAAAAATGTTTTCTCTCAAGTACCAAAAAAAATCCACTTAGACATATAACCAAATGTTATTTAATATCTTAAAAAGTAACACAATCCAAAATGGATATTTCACACAACACTACATAAACAACATGAACACAATATTACCATATGGAGGGACTTTCAAATATAGACTTACAAAAATCCCTGTCCTTTTTTTCTTTTAAGTTATTATACTAAGCATGACAAGTAATCATCATTTACAATATGGTACACGGACACGATAAAAACCATGTTACAAATGTGCTGTTATAAATCAGTAACATTAGGGAAGACATTTCATGAACTGTAATTATTTCATATGAAATACTATACAATATAAACAGAACATCCGTCTTGGATGACCTTTACAGCAACCAGAGACCAAGTAATTTAAAATTTTTTTCAGTGCAAACACATTTTATTCAAGGCAGTCTTGGCTGCAAAACTCCTTTCTAACATACAGTAAATCCCACTTGTACTTCTTAATTCATTTACCCTAATGTAATAGTCACATTCAGTCACTCAGGGAAAGTTACCTGCAGAATTATGACCTCTTTAAACTTGATGTTTAAATGGAATTTTCTTCTAGAAAGTAGTATCCATGTCCACTACTCTAAGGACCCAAATTTGTAACTGTCCATACTCACATGAAGGTGACCCTAGGGCGGCTCTGTTCCTAACCCAACCTGTGTGCAAAACACTGCAGTGTTCTGCACTTCCAATGTGGGAACCATGGTGGTAGATCAGCATCTAGGGGGGAGAGGAAGGAGGCGGGAAGGGAGGCCCTCAAAGGAAACATTAGTGAGAAGCTGCTGAGTGTGAACTTCATGATTAATATCCTCTAACTGCAGAGGATTTGAAGGGATGAGATCTCAGGTCTCAGAATTGGTACCTTTTTTTTTTTTGAGGGAGCAAGGGCACAGATGGGCCAAGGTCAGCCTTTGGACAGGGAGTAGGCAGCTGTACATGGACTGGCCAAACTTTGGGCCTTCCTTTGCTCCCAGAGTCACTGCTGCCTCCCTGGGGAAATGCTCCCTTCTCTCAGTTGGCATGGCGGTATGTGTTCACACATGGAGGCAAAAATTAGCAATTAAAACCCTAAAATGGGTAATATACAATCAGGTAAGAAGGTAGCTTCATCCCTTTTTGAGCCTTCTAGATTTCTAAACTTTGCAAATTGTAAGTCACAGTTACAACTGTAAAAACACAGGATTAGCTGTTAGACGGACAACTGGGAAGATCCTCTCTCTGGGATGTGGCTGCGAAACATGCAGAGAGAAACTCAATCAGCGAGATGTCAATGTCAGTGTCGTACACCAAGGCGATTTAATGATGAACTTTTTTATATAGATAATTCAAGGAAGGGCTCCTAAATAAAAATCTATGATAAAATATCAGATGTATCCTTAATCCAATAATACCTTCTGGGAGAGGGATGGACTGACAGCTGATTCTTTTATCTTACTTGGTCAAGACAGGGTCAATAGTGTAATCTCTTTCCTGTCCATATTTTATTAACCCATAGCAAGGTGATGCTTCCCCATGGCTTTTAGCATTCATTTTCCGCATCATTCTCACTTCCCCTAGCCGACTGTGCACACAAGAGCCAGGCACCAACAAGCAAGTACTGGCTGCCTTTGACAGAGGGCAAGAGGGTAGTGAGATGAGGAGAGGGCAGGGAGGGAAGGGCGTACTCTGCATGTGCCCTCTGTGGTGTGCCATGCTGCTGGTTGGCCCTGTGGCTGGCCCCAGGGAACAGAGTAGGTTACCAACCAAGGATCCCAGATCTCCTTATTTCAGAAAACACTTTGAACCAGATCAGCATCCTTGAAAATCCAGATCCTCTAAAGTAGGGTTCAGCATATTAAAGTGAATTTCTATTGTGCCAAGGAGCATTGTGAAGAGTACTTGATAAAGTTTTTAATTAAAATTTCTGTTTCAGCACCTTTCACTGCCAGGAGCAGTCATGTTCCTGAAAGATGTTGTTTTTAGCACAGGAATTCTAGAAGCCCAGTGCGAATCTGTAAACAAGGGTGTATGTCAAGATCTACCTCCGACTGCAATTTGGGTGGATGGGTTCACCTCCCACTTCAACAACTGACACCAGGCAGGCGTGTTGAGGTGTAAAATTCCAAACACCCTGACATTGTAGAATGAAGATGGACAAAGGTGTAAAGTTGTATTTGTTTTCTTTGACTTTATTAGCACACATCAGAAAAATAGCATTGTATTTAGTGATTTGTCATTGATGGTCTATCAAACAGATAGAAAATAGATCATTGATAGCTGCCACTGTATTTCTAGGTAATTGTAAGTCACTCCTTCTGATTACTTATTTCAAGTATGGGTATACAAATATGACTTGCTTTGTTAATTGTCTGTGAATCTGAATGCTTTGGAAGCACTTTGAGATCCCAAAATGAACCATGCAAAGTCATTATTCATTGCTGTTGGTTTTTAATCAAGCTCCAAATACTGACCATGTTATAAATGGTGAGGCTTTTTGAAATATGATCACTATTTCACTATGAGCAGTATCCCTATAATTTAAGTTAAAAACTTTATTTTCAAGTACACTTTGTGGCGGTAAGTGGTTTACCCAGGTAGAATTTTACAAAGCTGTGCCGACCTTAAAAAAGGAACAATGCTTTTTGTTTTCATGGAACAGGTTCCTTCTCCCCATGGTGACTGCGATGGAATTTAAATCTACATTTCAGAAATTCTAGTTGAGTTATGAAGAAAGAGAAATTTGGGAACAGCTGGCATTCAGATCATTGTTACTCCAGATTAACTTTCAATTTATGCTTCCTGAACTTGAGCTTCACAACATCAGAGAAGCAGTTATTTTTACCCAGCTAGTTCCCTTCCAGCTCTTCTATTTGTTTCCTCTGTTGATGTCACCCCCCTCCCCTTTTCGTATGCTCATTAAGGTCCCCTGAGATGTGCAAAATATATAAAATGGAATACAAGGTATCTAACAGAGGTTGTGGAATACACAGCACAGCTCTTTCAATTAAAGTGAAATTTGGGCTCGATATGGTAGCATGCAAGTGAGTGAAGGCAGAGAGGCCCAAAGTGCTTCAAAGTTGGCAGTCCAAATATCTTTGTGTGTCTCCTATTACTGAAAAACTAGAATTCAAATCAGACTTTTATAGGAGTAAATAGCTTGCTAGGTTATGCTTACCAATTGACTCTTTGCCAGAGAGAACTTTTAGCAAAGGGGGAGAGTGTTTTGTTTTGGTTTTTTTTTAAAAAAAAGGACAAGAATTTCAAACTTCCTTTCATTTGTAACAAAATCAAGCACGCTTTTGTAGGGAGGATTACATCTGAAAGCCAAATAATGCCTTAAAACAAACCATGGCAATGAAGAAGTCATGAGATCACATTTGCAATCTGACACACACACACACACACACACACACACACACACACACACACACACACACACAGAGAACACCATGGCCTAATGTTTAAGCAAGTGTTAAAACTTCGCTTTTCTTTACAATACACTTTAACGCACTGCTGCCATTTCATTAAATTTATGGAGGTAGTTATATGTAAAAATAAAAATTACCATAAAGTAATATGCTGTATCATAATAATACATAAGTGTGCAAAATGCCGACAGATGTGTTGACCCTTTAAAGTTGAACACTATGCAGAGATTCAACCAGATTCAGTTTTTGTAAACCTTTCCATTGATAAACTCTAAGTGAAGACTAGATAAAGCAGCCGAGTTCACACAAAGCTATCATTTCACAGGAGGGGGTGCATGCTGGGGAACTCTTGAAGAGTGCTTGGTCAAGTGAGAAGCTCAAGGCTGAGCAGCCTGGATTGCATTTAGAATGCATTTCCGGCCACCACTCCTCCACCATTCAAGAATTCTGATTAGATTCAGACCAGAATGTTTTTACATGAAACATCTGCTTCCACTGTATCATCTTTAAAGCCCATCACGTCCATGCCAATGGCTGCTGGTCTAAGGGAGATTAAAAACAAAAAACAAATCAAGTACCCTATAGCATCAGGCAAATAGTGCACCCATTTTAGTTGAATAATGTCTTCCTGTAAACCTATTTTATCTGAAATATTGATAAATTTATACTTTAAAGCTTCTTTTAAGGGTAATGCTTTCCTTTCCTGTTCAAATAATGTTTTTATTAGTATCATGGCTACTTTCAGAAGATCAAACTAGAGGCTGATGTATTATTGTTTTAAGGGTTGTATTATTTATGAAGTGATAGGATGATAAAAACTTAAAACAGGTTTTTTGGGAAAAAATGAATTTACACAAAAAATTTGGCCAATGTATGGTATACACTTCTCTAAAGTAAGAGATTCTGGAGTCTGTTAGATTATTGTTCCTGTGGACATATTTAAACAATGAGACAAACAATGCATTTCTGAACGATTAAGAAATGCCTCAGAGGGAGCAAGGCATGAGACTGAAACTCAGCTAAAATGGTGTAGGGGTTTACTGTGAAATGTGATTAAGGTTGTTATACAAATAAAACAACAAAACACAAAAACATAAAGTTGAGGAGTCCAATATGACAGAGGGCAACTTCCATGCATCTGAAAACATGAAGGATTAGCCAACCATTTAAAGAAGTCACCCAATTTTTAAAATCCAAGAATTTAATCCAAAAAAATATGACTATATTCTTAAGCAGATTTCTTGTGATTCAACCTAATGCCGAAGCAGGAGTATTTCACAAATTTTGGGCCAGTTACTGAAATCTGAGTTGAAAATATTTGATATTTATCTTTTGAATATATATTATATGGTCTATGGTTCCAATATCATGAGACTCTAAACTGGATAAAACTTATGTCAAACCACCTGCTCATGTTATATGTAATCCTTTCACAAATATTTTTTTCATTCCCTATAGGTTAATTCCATTGTCCTCCTAAAATAAAACATGAGAACTTTGAAATAGCTTTCCTATAAGATTGAAAATGAATTATTTGCAATCCCTTTGCTGTGAAGGATTGTCCTTGTATCCAACATGAGAAGGTAAACTGAAGCAAAAGTTAACAAGCGATTTTGAAATAAGTTGGGCTAATAATGATACATCTACTTAAAAATGCCTCTTGATATTGGTACCAAGTATCTGTAAACATTACTCTGGCATAGTTCATGTATGCATAATTGGTATTGTGATAAATTTTAGGGGAGTACAAATCATGATTATACCACATTTGCAGAATGAACACATTCTGTTGTTAATTACATGGGCACATGTATATTTCTAATCAAAAATTATTTTAAAGTTTTCTCTATAGATATCTTCCCAGGAATAAAAGGCCTGAAGTTCAACTCTCCTTAAATTTGCTCTCTCCTATAACCACTAAAAATTATCTCCCATAGCCTAATTTAGGCATTCTATTTAAAACTACATAAAATAGATTTATGTCCTTCCATTAGAAAGAATAACATCCTCAGGCCATACTCTTCATTTGTATCACAAAGAACATTTTGCTTTTAAACAAACTAATTATTGTATCTATTATAGCAAGATAGGATCATCATAAGTTTCACAAGGAGGAAATTATCTTCCTTAAATATTTGATTAATACCTTTTAAAAGTCCACATTACCTCTTCCATCACTTGATACTGTGACCCAGCCCGGCTGGGAATTCCCTTCCTTTGTCCACTTCAGATTCAAAGGCCTATATTCCTGTTTGTGATTATGGAAGGTTAAAAATCAGACAAGCATCTGTTTACACTTGAAAACAAAACCCCAAGAACACACACTCCCAGGATTTCAATCATGGCCCCTTCTGACACACTTCCGTGGGCTCCTGCAAAAGAGTGTCACAAAAACTCACAGTGAAAATGACTGGTGCATAAACAATTCACATACAAAGGGCTGGGGTCCCTTCTGGTCAGGTTGGCAATGGTTTTCTTCAAGGTGGACCCTTGAATTTTACATTTTGTGGTGGCTAAGGGTTGTTTTGTGTTTTTTGTTTGTTTGTTTGGTTTTGGAAGTGTCAAGGATCAGTTCTGTGGTGTCATTTAACCACAGACTGGGAGCAACACGCATCTGTGGCATTTTAAAATGGAATTGGCAACTGCATGACATTGAAAATGCATATTACACTTACAGTGTCTAGACTTTCCTATGTGTGCTCAGTTACAATTAGTGAAGCAAAAGTATACATATCACCCCTACTGCTATTCTGTTGCTACAGAGCCATAAATGTGAAAAGCAATACTCTGAAATAAAGATTTTTGTTTTTTTCTTGGTTTTTTTTTTTCTTTTTTTGCCCTAGCCTACTTAGCAGCACAGTTTAAGTAAACACAAAAACTGTGGTTGAGATGCTTGTCTTTCCAAAGATGTAAACATCAGTCCCAGTGTCGTAAACTTTGCTGTATCGAATGAGACAGAAGATCTGAGGCAGAATGACTATCACACGCTAGTAACAGAAGCTTGCAAGCAGTTGGAAGGTTTCTGTAATTTCTCAGCTTCATTGGATGGGGGGTCCGTACTTGCTCGGAAGCTGAAGGCTGGGCCAGCTCCACCGTGGGCCGGACTCAGGCCAGGGTTCTGTCTTCGGTTACTTTCAACAATGCTGGAAGTGTTGGAAGCCAGGCTCTCTCGAGTACTAAAAGAGTAAAAAGGTTTTGTTTTGTTTTTAACATAAATAATTATATATGGAGCCCCAGAGGAAGAGCCAGTGATGTAGTTAATGGATTTCCTCTGTTGGTTCATAATGTCATATCAATATACTATCTCAACCTGATTATTCACATATGTTCCTCCAATATGAGCCCCAGCAGTTTTCATAAGACATGTTATGATCAGCAGTACACTAAGTGAAGAAAGAGTTTAAATATAGCTAAATGCACTTTGAGATCTACCCCCCCACCATCCACCATCTTTTCATATTTATGGGAACTACTTCAAAATGATAAATGACAGATAGTGATCACATTATTTTTAAAATTAATAGTCATAAACCTATATATGTAATGGCTTTATTTTAGGCTGGGAATTCATTGGCACAGCTGTTCCTGAATAAACAATAATTTTACTCCAGTGATTCTAGCTGTCTCTGCTGTAAAAAATTAGCAGATTTTAACTCTGATGGACTTCAAAATGTCACTAGCTAATCTCTAGCACTTAAAAAAAACGTTGGAATAACATTTTTCAAAACAATTCATCCTGTTTCAAATTCTTACACTGTAGTTAAAGTGCACTATATAGAAGATAAAGAAACTTAGCTTTTCTCCATTTCTTTGGGAAGTTTATACTCCTTTTAGTATAAAAAGCTTTTCTCTTTAAATTATTCTTATGGAATGGACATAATGTATTATCTCAGTTTTTTTTTCCAAATTAGGAATATTTGGATTCACTTTACTTAAGATAAAGATATTAAAAGCATTTAACTTTCCAAACGTCAAAGCAACAGCAGTTAAAAGATCACTTAGTTTTACTGGGGGAAGTTGAATGAATGTCATGATCCCCAAGATGGTAATAAGAAATGTATTAGCTGACAAACAGTCTGAAGAAGCTATAATCAAGTTTTATTCATCCACCTCAATTGAGTGGATTTAGGTTTTATAAAAGATTCAGTGAGGGTTGGTCCTGATGACCAATGTACGTTATAAAGCTAATCAATAGCACAAATATGTAAGTGGTTCTGACTCAAAACCATTGAGTTGTTTGTTTAGTTCTTGAGCAGAAGAATGAACAAATCTGTATCTTTAAGAAGCTCTGATGGAACTAGCTCTCTGTAAAAGGCTATGATGTGACCTGAAAGGCCAAGCTTCTTGTGGTTTGAATCCACCAGCTGCTCCATGGGAGAAGGATGGGCAACTTCCTCTCGTACAAAAGTACAGCCTCTGTAAATCTGCTGGAGGGTCAGCTATGAAATGAGCTGGTTCAAACTCAATGATAATGAATGAATGTTTGAATGGTGGATACAACGACTAAGCAATTAATTTATAATCACTGTGAGTTGGTTTGCGAATCTATAACCTCATTTTACATATGGGAAAATACGTCTTTTAAGATTTAAAGGACTTGCTCTAAAAAAATTATACTGGTTTACACACAAGGTTCATAAAAATTAAACTAACTTTTAAGGTTATTAAATTAGCATTTATTGAGTACTGACTGCATGCTAGGCATTAGGTCAACTATTGTAAACATGCATTACCATGTGGTTGTTAGGTGCTGTTGTGTTGAATACAACTCACAGCGACCCTATGAACAACAGATTTGAGTCCTGTCTTATCATGTGCCATCTTCATCAACTCTGACACACTTGAGCCCATTGATAGTCATGGTGTCAATCCATCTCATTGAAGGTCATCCACCTTTCCAAGCATGTTATCACTTCTCCACCGTGCAATTTCGGAACTGTTTGTGCTGTAAAAGGTCTTTGACCACTTTTGACCTTAACAAACAACTTTCTGGTGATACTTATGCATATTAATTCAATTTCTCCAATAAGATTTATTGCATTATTGTTGCAATAATGAGTAAAGTCAGTGACATATATGAGGGCCCTGGATATTACTTTTATTTCCTAAACAAAGCTAATGTCTCAAATTTGTAAGTTATTTCTTTCTATTTTAAAAAAGAGTGCATAATATCAGGATTTTACTGAAAGAAAAATGAGCCCAGGAGCTCCAACCTTCTACACTCGATGCATGTTTTCCTTGGCCCAAATTCCACAGTATATGCTCATGAAGTACATTAAACAGATAACTCGCTGACACTTTTGACCTTTGGTTTTCACATTATATTTATTAACCAGTCTTTGTCTTCAGGTTTGGAATGAAGGCTTTCATCTCAAGATTGTTTTCATTCTCTCCTTAACATTAAATCTCATATGAAATAGTTCAAAAATCCTACCTTTTTCTTTTCTCCATATCATGTAGTCCTTTACAAAGAGGGCTATGTGATTTTAGATGGAGCTCAACATCATTTCTTAGCCTGGAAACCTTGGAGAATGGAGTAGATCTTTTTATTTTGTTTTGTTTTTTGTTTTGGGCCTCATAGCACTAGAGAGATGTGGGTACAGTAATGCCATTTGGCAAAAATATTCCTCATGTAAAGAGTAAAATATGCTGTAACTCAAATAACTCTCTGCATAGACCATTCTGACACATTAAGAAGGCAACTTAATTATTGAGGTAGCCCAAAATAAGCTTGTACCTGCTTCCTAATAAAAGAATGAATAGTAGTACAATATGAAAAAACAAAAAAAACCTGGGATTTGTGAGATGTGGCTACTATATAAAAGGAGTATCCTTAGAATAATCTATTTCTACTATGAAAAGATATTAACTTCAAGTATATTTTTAAATATTTTAAGAAATAATCTCCACAATAACTTCTACACTCAACCCTGTAAATTTAGTGATGATAAAACATACTTGTTGAAGAGACTAATTCAACTCTTTGATGAACAGTTCTGCTTATTTATCCAAAACAGATCTCAAAAACCTTTGAATATTATGCCTTGGGTAGGTTTTTCAGTTAGAACCCATTAAGCTGTTCCCAACTTCTTAGCAATGTTTGGGAGTATGGCAGTTTTCCCTCTGTGGAGATCCAGGGGCCAAGATGGCAGCATGAAGGGTTTGGAACTGCAGTGTCAGAAATTATTAGACAGGTAGAGTCTATATAAGAAGAAACAGAACATAAAGGTACAGGTAGAGAAACTACATGTTCCACAAGTAGTTGTTCTGAAATTCTGCCATGGATCACAAACCTTCAATTATGTTCATTTGGCATCCATGATTAGAAATTAAAGAACGATAGAGCAGGCAAAGGGAAAGAGAAAGCATAGAAAAAGAAACATTTTATCTAGTTAAAAAAAGTCTTTATCATAATTTGTTAATAAAATAATTTCCTATAAAAGGGCTAGAAGTTTTCCAGCTACATGGACAATTGTGGTTCCGAGGGTCTCAATGGGCCCTGTGAGGAATGGGAGGCAGAGGACTGGAGTCCTTGGCCTCCTCCCATCTCCATGGTCTGCATTGGACATTACACTTTTATACAAGTTTACAAGTGTAAGCTTGCCAAAAAGGATACATTGCCCATAAATAAATAAATAGATAAAATTTTAAAACTAATCAAGAACTAGTTCTCAAAAAAATAAAACAAAACAAACCACCAAAACTCCAACACCTAATATTGAACAAAGGGCGCATTGGTGGTATAGAGGTTAAGTGCTTAGCTGTCAACCAAAAGGGTGGCAGTTTGAAGCCACAGTTAGTCTGTGGGAGAAATGGCTAACAGTCTGCTGCTGCAGAGATTATAGATTTGGACACCCGATAGGATAATCCTACTTGGTCCTGTAGGGTCACCATGAGTCAAAATCGACTTGATGGCAATGGAAATTAACAGGAAAAACAGACTAACGATTTCCAATCACGACGTTTGTGATGCTCTGTTTGAAAACTATCCATTAAGTAGTAAAAAATACCATAACAAATTATAACTCTTAAGAGTGAAAAAGATCTTATCAAATACAAAATTCTACCTGAGTAGTTAAGATTAATTAGGAGTGTGAAGTCTTGGAATCACAGTTGAAGGAAAAACATGAATAGTTATTTCTGCATCCCAGAGTCACCAATCTGGAGTAGAACTGAGAAGGAGAATTAGGTCCCAAGTTGCTCTTGGAGGTGAAGAAAAAGTTAAGGAGGAAAAAGGAAGATACACAGATATTTGCTTGTGTTTTTAACCCCTGGACAACTTCAGTGCTTTGGACAGAAGCATTTAGCATTACATATGCTCAATGTTCAAGTCTTTGATTATCACTGCTAACTAAACAGGAGTTCTTGGGTGGTTCAAACCTTTCATGTGCTTGGCTGCTAACTGAAAGGCTGGAGGTTCAAGGACATCTTGAAGCACTTTGGAAGATCTACTCCCAAAAAAACCCAGCTAATGAAAAGTACGTTACAGTCACTATTTGATACATGGGAGGTTGCCACGAGCTGGAGTCAACTGCACAGTAACCGCTGTGATTTTATTAATGTGAGGGGACAAAGACTCGAGTGAGTGCAGTGCTTTGGTGAGCTGACTGTAGGACAGTGGAAAGTACTGGCACACGCTCATCCTAACAGAGCACAGGCTCCTATCCTTTCTGGGAGGAGACTAAGATTCTTCTCTCTATACACACAAGCAGTGAGAAAAAGGAGAGAAAGCAGGAATTAAAATGGCAACAAGCTTCTAGATTTGTGGAAAGATGTCGACACCTGTTACTCTATTCTACTTCCAATCCCTATTTTCTGCTGACTGCCATTCTACTAAAAAATTACTATTTTTGAAGGACTTAAAACAACCAAAACAGCCCACCAAACCATCAAACAACAACAAGCGTTTTCACATGAGGATGGAGCCCCTGGGTGGGACAAGGGGTTAAAGTGCTTGATTACTAAGAGAGACACCGGTGAGGGAGCCCAGCCTGAGGAACCTCAGAAGGAAGGCTTGCTGACCTACTTCCCCAAACCTGGCCATGGAAAGCTCTCTGGACCACAGTTCTGTTCTCACACATAGGGTCACCGTGGGTCGGAGTAGAAACTGGTTTGGTTTGGCCTGAGTGACATATGTGGTGGCAGTAGGAATGTTGAGGGACAAGAAACACTGGTCTTAGAGCAGACTGATGTGAGTGTGAGGGAAGGGGCCAACCCACCAGTCCAGATTGGTGCTCGCTACAGCTGCAGAAACATTTTATTTTTTTCAATTCCTGAAAAAGAAGTCAGAAAAAGGTTGTTAACAATGCAGTCCACACAAGGGGTAACCCTCACTCACAGCGCTTTGGCTGTGGCACCAGAAACATCCCGTGTGGCCCCGTGTGCGGGGCAGCCAGGGGCCCCATGCCTACCGTGGGGAGTTGAACCCGCTGTCCACAGTGATGCTGCTGCTGTCCATGCTGTCGAGCCGCGCCGAGTGAGTGGCTCTCTGGTTGCTGCTGCTGTCGGTTTCTTTCGGAGCCAGGAGGGTGAGGTTCTTCTCGAATTTCCTCTGCAAGTCCCTTTCCTTCTCCCGCTCGAGGAGCCACTGCATGGTGCCCACGTCGTCTCTGTTCTTCTCCTCCTCGGTGTTTTTGTTTGCCCCTTCCTCAGAGTCATCATCATCGGAGACGTTGTAATAGTCAAAAGAGGCCTCCTGGTTGGCCCCTGACTCCTGCTGGCGCTGGGAGGCGGGCAGGGCCTGTGTGGCCACGGGCCCCAGGGATGGCTCGAGTTTCTCACATCGGCCTGGCAGTGTGTCGGCAGGTGTCTTCGGGTGAGATTTGAGGAGGGACAGGCTCGATTTGTGATAGCTGTTTACAGACAGGGTGCTGTGAAGAGGTTTGAACAGTGTGTCTTTGCTGAATATCTCTTTCCTCTTGTCCAGGCTGCTGGGCTCGGCGCTGTGATGCTGGATGAGGCGTCCATTGGCGATTCCTTCAGCCACCGAGCCTGAAGCTGCTAGGCCTCCGCCCGGACCCTTTGGTGACTCCTCTTTATGCCCTAGGGGCTCCCTGGAGGAATGGGGGGTCTGCCTCTCAGACTGAGGCAACTTCTTCACCCCTTCTGCCAGGGTCAGAGTGTCATGGTCCTCCTTATTCTTCCCCAGAGGCGATGGTGCCGTGAGCACCGTCTCACTCGAGGTGTTGCACTGGAAATAGTCGTCTGTGGCTGTTTTTGTCGGACAAGAGTTGAGTTCACCGTAGGATGGCAAGCTCTCGAGTGGTTTGCCTGGTTCCAAAAGGCTACACGCACTGGAAGGTTCCTTGCTGCCACTGACTATTTCTGGAATACACACCTCTTTATAGCCTGTGGAGGAAAGGTGAGCCCTTTGATGGCTGGCAGTCTGAGCAGGCCTTAAAGTACTGTCATCAATGTAGGACTGGCTGGGTGTCTGGTCGTCTTGGCTGCAGCCTTCAGCCATGTCTTCCGGCGTCCCTAGGGAAGAAGCACCCAGAGGGCCTTTGGAGTTCTCCATCGATCTGGATCTCTCCTTGGCTTTGTTGGACCTCTCGTTCCTGGACCTTCGGTCCTGAGTATGGCTGTGGCTTCGATGCACTTTCGAGTGGGAGCTTCCCCTGGAAGGCTCAGGAAAAGGCATTTCAGTTCTCCTTTTGGCCAGTTCACCGGAGACGTCCCATTCTGGCGTCATGGGGAAATGGGACTCAAGCACGTTGGTGTTGCTGTGCATGATGAAGTTGTCTCCTTTGTGTTCAATGATGAAGCAGCCCTCCCTGGGCGCCCTGGTGAGAGGATCACAGAAGTCATATTCTCTTTCTCCCGGGATGTCCAGATGAGAACCGTCCGACGGGTCTCCTTTAGACACACGCGTCTTGCTGTGTGACCGAGATTTTCCATGGGACTTCCGATGCGTCCGACTCTTTTTACTCCGTCCGCTGTGATGGGCAGAGGACCCAGCTTTACTCCTATGGGCTTTTTCTTCTTCAAGTTTTTTCATTAGTGCAGTGTGCCGCATGACATTTTCCACGGTCAGGTCCGGGTTAATGCGCCGGATAATTTCCATCTCCACTTCCCTTGGGATGGTCGTCGGGGTGTCCTCGTCTCTCAGGGGCCACTCTTCGGGAGGAAACTGGGCAGAAAAGTTGGCCAGCTGTTTGGTCTTGTCCTTTTTAAAACTGAGCCGGAATAACTTGAGGCCGAATTTTTTAGACTGCTTTTCGCTGTCTTTAGGCTTGGAGAGGGTTTCTGTCTTGTAAGAAAAGTTGACAGTACTTTTGCTCTTTTCAGTGGGTGGCACCTGGCATAGTGAGGGAGGGCAGTAAGGGTCTTTGCATTCCTTGGTGGATTTCCTCTGTAGAGTTGATGCATGCATGCTGTGCATGTCCTCTCTACAGCAATGGCAAGAGTCGCAGTGGTTTCTGGGCAATGTCCTTTCCCTGACACAGCCTGAGGCAGAGGGCGTGATGGTTCCGGGTTGTGGGGAGGTACACTGAGACCTGTCAGGTATCCTCTCATCCAAATGGTACCACTTACTGTTAGTTCTTATGAGGGAAGGGGTTATGAAGTAAGTCTGCGGGGTCACGATGAAGTAACCATCTGGAGTTGGATAGATTTTCCTCTCCCGCACCAGCGTGTTCAGCGTGTGCCGCAGGATTTCTTGGCTTGGGGTTGGAACGCCTGAAAATACACAAACAAGAATGCTCAGGAAACCAAACAGGGAGAACATGGCTGGTTCGTGACTTTCAGAAATCTGTTAATTTTGTCAAACTTCAAAGTCTTACCATATGGCAACTGAGCAGGATTCAAACAGAGGTGTTCGTTATGTTTAGTGTGAATTCTAGTTTTCTCTGATAGACCTGATGACTACTACTACCTATAGAATGGGAAAATATTAAGAAGTCAGGGAAAAAGAGAAAATTTTAGTTAGATGTCGTTAAATTGTCACTCTTGTTATAAAGCCCTTATTGAAATGAATCATGAAAGACAGAGTATGTTTTAAGTGAGGAAAAATTATATTCTAAGTGATAGCCTATACGTTGATGGAAAAGGCATTTTCAATAAAAGTAACTGGTAAGGAGGAGTTCCACTCCCAACTCAATGTCAGCTTTACCAGCCACTCAGTGGGAGAGAGATGGGCAATCTCCTCCAGCACAACTACTGCCTCTGAAAACCGACGAGAGGATCAGCTAGGAGTTAGTTCTGACTCACCTGCACACAACAGCATGGTTTACATAGCTATCTTAGAACAGAAAATAAAATTTTACATAAGTACAGGTCATCATATTAGAAATAGCCTAATATTAAGTTTACTTAATTTAATGAATTATATAAAAAGGCAACCAGACTTGAGCATTGCTTATGATACTCCTCCCTTCAATTACAAAGCCACCTTTTCAGTTTAACCCTCACCAGTGACCACAGCACTGGTGAGGGTCAGGTATCGACTTGTCACAAGTCAGGAAGGCGGATTTGTAACCGGAGAGCTATAAGGATTGCACCAATAAAACATTAGATACTTTTTCTATGTCTGACTACTGAGTCCCAGGCTTCTGTATTTCATAAAACTGAAATTCCAGAAGAAAATACTAAATGCTTTTTTGTGCAATGACTAACATTGTTTTCAATGAGTTTTATATATATTCTAATTGCTGTCTATCTTAAGAGAGTATCAATTCCTCCAGGGAATAGCCCATTTATTTTCTTTCTCAGTAATTCTCCATTCCTATGCCAGGCACAGAGAGGGTGATAGCACTTAGGAGACTGATCTGAACAACAGGTTTTGCAAATAATTCAGGTGAAGTAACATTATACTGTCCACTGTTTGTGACCCAGAAAATGACATGTTTATACGATTAAATCTACTGCGGTAAAGACAATGTAAAGTGTAGACTGAGAGCTTGGGCTTTGGGACCAGACTGCTTGGATCCAAATCCCAACTTCTTCACTGTTAGCTGGGACCACTATGGGCAACTTAAAGAAACCCTCTTGAGTCTTAATGTACTGTTATCAAAGTGTGAATAACAGTAGTATCTATCTTTATGGTCTTGTGTGTTTAATGTATGTAGAACAGTGTCTGACACATCATGAGTGATCAATAAATTTTAGCTATTAAATCTTAAATTTGCATCAGGGTCCATGTAAACACTGAACACAATCAAATAACATCGTATAGCATCCTAGAGAGGCTGGGGAAGCAGAGCAGTTTAGGCTTCCCTCATCCCTCCAAAACTATGAAAGATTAATGGGATATGAAGGCATTAGAATGATTCTAGTGTTCTCAGGAAGGGAATCCATGAATTTAAAGTAAGATATACACAGAAGGCATCCTTGGTAACTGAAGTAGAAAAGATGGCTTTGCTTACAGATAATGGTGTATCCCTGGGTGATGAAAAAGTTAACGTGCTCCATTACTAACTGTAACATTAGGTATAACTAACGGTAACAAGAGGTGCCTTGGAGGAAGGCATTGGTGATCTACTTTTGAAGAAGTAGCTAGTAAGAAAAAAGAAAAGTAGCTATTGAAAATACTGTGCAGCACAGATCTACTCTGACAAACATGGGTCATCATGAGTTGGAATGAACTCAATAGCATCTGCGACTGGTGGTGATGGATAACTAACTAATGTATTGTTTAACATAATGATAAAAATTTCCAGTTGCATGGCTTCTTTTATGGTTATCCTCTACTTATGAAAAATGAACATTAAATTTTATACAGACTATTTCAAGCCTGGTAGGATATGTATGGAGCTCTGGTGATGTAGTGTGTAAAGGGATGTGCTGCAAATCCAGAAGCAGTTCGAATCCACCAGCTGTTCCATGGGAGAAAGATGGGAAATATCCTTCCACACTGAAAACCCTCTAGAGGGTCAGCTATGAGTCGGTTCTGACTCAAAGGCACCTGTTGTTGTTATGTGCCGTCGAGTTGTCTGCAACTCATAGCGACCCTATGTACAACAGCCCTAAACTC
>NW_006399768.1:22572420-22613100 GCF_000299155.1 Elephantulus edwardii | reverse complement strand
TGTTCTGTAGTTTCCACATTTGGTTGGGTCGCCTTTCTTTGGGATAGGAACAAATATCGATCTCCTAACAATCATATTTATGCATGTAAAAACATAGATAGATAGATAGTTTAGTGTTGTTATGTGTCATTGAATCACCTGCAAATCATAGCGACTCTATGTACAACAGCTCTAAACCCTGCTCTATCCTGTGCCAATCTCACTGTCTCTGACACACCTACCCCGATTACCCCAGTCACTGAATCAATCCATCTCATTGAGGGTCTTCCTCTCTTGCGTTGTCCCACTACCCTCCCAAGCATCATGTCTTTCTCCAAGGACCGATCCCTCCTTGCAACATGTCCAAAGTATGTCAGACAAAGCTTCAGAATCCTTGCCTCTAAGGAGAAGGGTGGTTTCACTCTCTTTTGGATCAATCTGTTTCTTCTCCTAGCATAAGATGGTATATTCAATACTCTTCTCCAGCACCACAGCTCAAAGGCATCAATTCTCCTTCTATCATCCCTAGTCATTGTCTAGTTTTCTAATGCATAGCAAGTAATTGCAAAGACAATGGCCTGGATCAGGCACATCTTAGTCTCCAGACTGACATAAACACAGACACACACACACACACACTTCATTTTTAATCTTATACTCTCATCAGAAAATAGAAGCAAATTTCAATTAAATTCATGGCCTTAGCATGCAATTCTTGAAGGCCATAATAAAATGCAAAATTCTTATAAGTAAGATGACTTAAAAGAGCCTCTATTCCCTGCTTCATAAAGCCCTGCTTCCCAAATGATCTGTTCTGCCAAGATTGCCAAGGTATAGAGACAGGATGCATTCCTGATGCACTCTTTTCCTGATTTTGAACCATGCAGTGTTTCTTTGCTGTGTTTTGAAGACTTTCTTCCTGGTCTAATTATAGGTTTCACATAAGCACAATCAAGTGTTCTGGATTCTCATTTTTCCTCAGGGTTAGCCACAATTTGCTGTGATCCATACAGTCAAATGCCTTTACATCGTCAAACACAGATAGACATTTCTCTGGTACTCTTTGCTTTCTGCCAAGATCCATCTGACATCAGCAATGATGTCTCTAGTGCCACCACTTCTTGTAAACCCAGCTTGTATTTCTATCAATGTACTGTCCTACTTGTTTCTGGATAATCTTTAGCACAATTGCTCATGTGTGATATGAGTGATATTGTACGATAATTTCCACACTCTGTCAGGTCATCTTTTTTTGGAATGGGAATAAATATGGATCTCTTCCAGTCAGTTGACCAAGTAACTATCCTTCAGATTTCGTAGCACAACCTGGTGAGCACAACCAGGGCAGCACTGGTTTGTTGAAATATGTCAATTGATATTCGATCAATTCATGGGGCCATGTCCTTCAGAGCAACCTGAACATCCTCCTTCATCATCCTTGCCTCTTGATCTTATGTTGTTTCTTGAAATTCTTCTGTGTCAGCCAACTGTGGCATCAGGAACGAAGGAAGACTCAACTATCTACGTTATGCACATGACACAACCTGGCTTGCTGAAACGGAGAAAGACCTGAAATGCTTGCTGCAGAAGGTCAAGGAGTGTAGTCTTCAATGTGGACTGAAGCTCAACATCAAGAAGGCAAAGATTCTTAACACTGAGCCAACTGGTGGCACCATAATAGAGATTAAGGTTGTTAATAATTACAGCTTGCTTGGCTCCACAATCAACACTCTCAACACCAGCAGTCAAGAAGTCAAAAGGTGAACTGCACTGGGAAAAATCTGCTGTCGGGGACCTCTCCAGAGTGCTGAAAAGCAACGATGTCAGTCTAGAGTCTAAGATGTGCCTAATCCAGGCCACGGTCTTTGTAATTACTTGATGTGCATCAAAGAGCTGGACAGTGACTAAGGATGACAAAGAACTGAATTGTGGTGCTGAAGAAAAGTCTTGAACATACCATGGACCACAAAGAAATCAAATGGGGCTGGCATGGAAAGTTTGTCCTTGGACACAAGGAGTTTGATGCATGGTCTCACATACTTTGGGAAGTGGTCAGGAGAGAACGGACTTTGGAGAAGGGCATTATGCTCAGAAGGGTGAAGTGACAGCACAGGAGAGGAAGAACCCAGATGAGCTGGATTGATAATGTAACTGAGCAATGGGGGTTGCTGTGTTGGAATCAGTGAGACTGGCTTAGGACAGGGCAGGCTTCAGAGCTGCTGTACATAGGATCACAGGTGACTCAGTATCACATAACAACAACAGCTATTCTCTACTAAGAACCAAGGCCTCTTTGGCTAAACCCTTTGGAAATTACCATTCACGGAATACAATTTTTGAGATGAGAACACACTATTCACAGTGCAGTAGTCCAGATAATGCTAACTGGAATTATGTACTGCAGAAGCCAAGACAAAAAAGCTCATATTCTAAATGAACTATATCTTAAGCAGAAATAGACAGGAAAGAAGAATGCATGGAAAATGAGAACCTATGGAGGAAGAACAGTATTATACTGAGGGGACTGAAACCAAAGTTATGAATTAAAAGTTATAGAAATTGTTGAATAAGATATTAATTTCCTCTATAAACAATTATCAGAATTTTGAGTTGTATAGTTTGTAATGGCTGCAAATAAAAACTATCTGAAGCTCAATGCATAAGAACAGAAATTTCAATTTAAAAATTTTAACTGCTTTATAAAATTTACTAACTATAATCTTTCTAAATTATAATCACAAAAAACTTATTAAACTACACAGAACCAGGATGTATAGTTATTATTTATATTTATGATTATTAATAAGCTCTCGTTATTCCCAGAAGAAGGGACTAAAAAAAGAGATACTTCAAAGGATTTTCTCTCAAAAAGCTGGGAATAGAAGTATCATTTGGCCTAGCAATTGAACTACTAGAAATATAACCTAAAGAAACCAGAGGAGACACCCACACAGATATATGCACACCCATGTTTACTATTGCATTATTCACAATAGCAAAGAGATGGAAGCAACCCAAGTGTCCACCAACAAATAAATGGACATAAAAACTATGATATACTCACACAATTGAATACTATGCGGCAATAAATAACAAAGAACTCATAATAAAACATTACACATCATGGGTTTACACACCAACCACTAATGTCAAAGAAGAAAAAAACTGAGTATTTTTACAAACTTAAGAGATTTAACATGCAATCAAGAAGCACTGATCATTATTAGTGACTAGAATGCTTGACAAAGAAGGAAGATTGGTAATTGGAAAATATGATCTTTATAATAAAAATAATGCCAGAGATCGCATACAAAATTTTGAAAAATCAAAAACCTATTCCTTGCAAATTGGTTTTCAATAACGTAAACAGAAATTTCATTTCTGGACCTCATTAGATGGATACACAGTAATCTAACTGCTTATAGCTATGAAAAGACATGATGGAAATGCTGAATATAATTCATCAGAACTGGGCTGGAGGATAACTGTCGAGCATCCTATCAATTACTCTTCTGAAGTTCAAGTTGAAACTCTTTAAGAACCAATGTATAGACTTGAGTATATCCTACCTGAATTTACAGACCATCTCAAGAACTGATCTGATGCACTGAACACTAACGATCAAATACTAAACCAGCTGCGAGATGACATCAAGGATATAATATTTATTTAAAAGACAGTTAATAAAGAAAAGACCAAAATTAATGTCAGAAGAGTGCTTTTGAATGTAAAATAAACATAATTTATGAAGTAAAAGAACTGAACAGAAGATTACAAATGTGGCTTGAGAAGGAAAGTATTACAATGAAATACGCAAAAATTTTGCCTTAGTTACTAGTGTTATTATAGCAGAAATACCACAAGCAGGGAGCTTTAATGAATAGAATTTATTTTCCACAGATTGGAGGACTAGAAGTTTAAATTTAGGGCATTTTCTCTAGGAGAAGGTTTTATCTCTTTATCTTTGACTCTGGGAAAGGTCTTTGTCTCCTTTCAAACATCTGTGGGCCTGGAATCTCTTGGACATCTCCATGAGACTTGGTATCACTCTTCTCTTGGATGTAGGTATCGTGGATCCAAAGGATGAGCTCAAGCCTCAGCTCTTCTATGTTACTGGTACTTGAGGTCTTTTTGATCTCTGTTCCTTATTTTGTAATGCAAAAGAGATTGACCCCAGAAGCAAGCTAATCCTCTAGGTTATATCTTGCATCGTTAACACTTGTCTCTCATCCTGCTTTATGTTATTGTTGTTATGTGTCACTGAGTCAGAACCAACTCCAATGGTTTTTCATAGCTACCCTCAAGTGGTTTTTCAGAGGCTGATAATGGCACAGGAGGAGAATGCCTATCTTTCTCCTGAAAAGTGGTTAATGGATTTGAACTACCTGCTTTTGGGTTGGCAGTGGAACTTCTTACCTTTAGGCTACCAGAGTTCCCTAGGGTTTATGATTATAACTTACAGGATAATGACATCAGATCACAAGATGGAAGATAACTATAGGATACTACAAATTATGACCCAACCAAATTGACATCTATTGTTATTATCACAATATCTGTTCTGTTCACATTTTAGGATCTTCATCTTTTTCACTGATCCTCTACTTTTCCAAGCATAATGTCCCTCTCTAGGCACTAGCCCCTTCTGATAACATACCCTAAATAATGGAGATGAAATCTTGGCATCTTTGCTTCTAAGGAGCACTCTGGCTTCACTTCTAGGAAGATTTTTCTTTTGACAGCAATTTTAGGAGGGCACAATTCAACCCATAACATAGCGAGAGACAGAAAACCTAAATGGAAGAATATACAAGTATTTCTCAGGCTGAAAGAACTATATAAAAAACTACTAACTTTAAAAAATGGGGCAAGCTCTGGTGGCCTAGTGGCAAGAAGCTGCACTGCAATCTCAGAGGTGCACAGTTCAAATCCACCAGATGCTCTGCTGGAGAAGGAGGAACAATCTCCTCCTGTACCAGTCAGATCTGATTTGACAGTACACACAAAAAGTAATGAAATAAAATAAAATAAAATTAAAAAAATATGTTAATGACTTAAAACTAGGAAAAAATAATTACTTGAGTTGAAATATGGAAGGATTCTATGATCAAAATATGGAATGATTCAGGAAGCATCAAAAGAAAAGAAAGGAATACACAGAATCATGGTAAAACAACTGAATGACAGTTAAACATATTAGAAGACAGCATATGTTCAAGAACTAATGGTACTAAAGGAAGAAGTCCAGGGAATACTGGAGGTACTGACAAAACAGCAAGGCTCTAGGAATAGATAATGTTCAGTAGTTTCCACACTCTGTTGGATTACCCTTCTGGGCAAAGGGAGTAAATATTAACCCCCTCCAATCCTTTGGCCAGATAGCTGTGCTCCAAATTTCCTAGCATAGACTCATTAGAACATCCAGGGCTGTATCTGTTAATAGAAACAAGTCAATTTGTATCCCATCAATTCTTGGGGCCTTATTTATTTTTTTTCCCCAATACTGAATATTTTAGTGAAATGGCTTATTTTTTGCCAATACTGTGGAAGATATTTTACTTGGCTGGAATAGTACATAGATAGGTAACTGGTAGAAGTTCAAGCAAGATTTAGAAGAGACCATAGCACCAGGGATATCACTGCTGATGTCGGATGGATTCTGGCTTAAAGTAAAGAATACCAGAAGAGTGTCTATTCATGATTAACTAAGCAAAGGGATTTGACTGTGTGGGCAGTAACAAGTTATTGGCTAACATTGAAAAAAATGGAAATCCCAGAGCACTTAATTGTGCTCATGTGAAACCTATACCTAGACCAGGAGACTGTTCTGTGAATAGAGCAAGGGCACACTACGTGGTTTAAAATTAGTAAGGGAGTGTGTTAGGGTTGTATTTCCTCTCTATACTTGTTCAATCTGCATGTTGGGCAAATTATTTGAGAAGCAGCACTCTATGAAGAGGAATGTGGCATCAGGATTGGAGGGAAACTCATCAATAACCTGCATTATGCAGATGACACAACCTTCCTTGCTGAAAGTAAGGAGGACTTGAAGTACTTGTTGCAGAAGATCAAAGAATACAGCCTTTGGTATGGATAGCATCTCAATGTCAAGAAAACAAAAATTCTTACTAATGGAGTGGTAGGCAACATCATGCTAGCTGGAGAAAAGATTGAAACTGTCAACAACTTCACCTTACTTGGATCCATAATTAACACCCTTGGTGCCAGCAGTCAGGAAATCAGGAGATGCACTGCACTGGGAAAGTCTACAGTTAGAGATCTCTCCAAATTATTGAGGGGTAATGATGTAAGTTTGAGGACTAAGGTGCATCTGATTCAGGCTATGATCTTTCTGATCACGTGCTATGCCTCTGAGAATTTGACAATGACTAATGATGACCGAAGAATTGATACCTTTGAGCTACGGTGTTGGAGAAGAGTATTGAACATACATACCGTGGACTACCAAAATAACAAACATATGAGTTGGAGAGGGTGTAGTCAGAGTGCTCTTTGGAGGCAAGGATGATGAGGTTCACCTCACATACTTCGACCATGTTGCTAGGAGAAACTATTCCTTGGAGAGGGTCATGGTGCTCAGAAATGTGGAAGGACAGAGAAGGAAAGCAAGAGTTTCAACCAGGTAGACTGACACAGTGTCTACCACAATGGGCTCTAACGTGTCAGGAAGTGTGAGGATGGCACAGAATAGGACAGGGTTCAGATCTGTTGTTCACTGAGTTGTTGTGTATTGTACTCGACTCGATAGCACCTAACAACAAGAAGGAATAGACGGACTGCCAATTGAGATGTTTCAACAAATAGATGCAGGAGTGGAAGCAGTTACTTATCTATACCAATATATTTGGAAGACAGCTAACCAGCCAGTAGACTGAAGAGACATGTTTCTACCTATTCCAAAGACAGATGGACCAAACTAATATAGAAAATATCAACAATACTGAAACCACACACAAGTAAACCTTTGCTGAGATAAATTCAAAAGTCACTGCAGTTAATATACTGGTAGAAGTACTGCCTGAATTTCAAGCTGAACTCAGAAGAAGATATGAATATTAAGCAAAGTATATCATTACTAATATCAGATCTCGGCTGATGGCAGAGAATACCAGAAAGATATTTTATTATGTTAGTACATTTAATTCTGTGGATCATAATAAATTATTGATAATATTTTTCTTTTTCCCTGTACAATCAATGTTTTATTCACGGCAAATACCTTTTTTCATAAAAAAGGAAAATTTTTATTTTACACTAGTTTGCTTAACAAAGTTCATATACACTGTTTTTCATACTGAATCCCATTTCCTTCCTCCTCTACTCACCAACTTATGCAACCCTATGATTACCTCTCTGCAGCTCCTCACCCCTCTGCTCCCATCCTCTCCTCTCCTGATCCTCATACACATTTTACTGGTATTCTATTTCTACAACAATGGCCTTATACAGCATTTGTTCTTATGGGACAGAGTTAGTTCACTTTCTCCAGTCCCTCCCAAGTTGTGTCGTGATTTTCAAAATCATTGCTCCTGCGTGCTGCATAGTATTCCATTGTGTGAATGTACCACTATTTCTCAATCCATTCAATTGTGTTTGAATATTTGGGCTGTTTCCATGTTCTCGTGATGGTGAATAACGCTGCTATGAACACTTCTGTACAAGACTGATTAACACAATTACAAAATGGGCAAAAGACATGGAAAGACTTTTCACAGAGAAAAATATTCAGAAATGCTCAAAATCACTGGCAATAAGACAGGTGCTAATCAAAATAAAAATAAGATACTTTCTCACCCCAGCAGCAGTGGCAAAGTTTAACAGGACAGCAAGTAATAAATGCTGGAGAGGATCTTAAACACTATTGGTGAGACTGTAAAATGATATAATCACTCTGGAAAGCAGTTTGGCGTTTACTCTAAAAGCTGAACATAGAAATTCCATATGACCCAGGTATTTTATTGCTTAGAATATACCCTGAGAAAATTAGAACTGAAGTACAAATGGGGATTTGTACACGAATATTTAAATTATTAGTAATATTTTATAGAATGAGAATTCCAGAACACCTAATTTTGCTCATCCAGAACTTGTAGTTACTTGAATGAAAGACATATTTCAGGTTTGTATCCTCTTACCATACTTGTTCAATCTACATATTGAGCAAATAATCTGAGAATCTGGAATATATGAAGAAGAACTCAGCATCAGGATTAGAGAAACACCATTAAGAACTTAAAATACGTAGGAAACACATCTTTAGTTGTTGAAAGAGGCCTCGAAGCATTAACTGGTGAAGATCAAAGGCCTGCAATGTGGATTATACCTCAACATAAAGAAAACAAAAGTTCTTACACCCAAGAAGCAATATCATGATAAATGAACAAACTATTAGCACTGTCAAAGACATCATTTCACTTGGATCCATAATCAATACCCTTTAAAGCAATAATAAAAAAACAAACAACATAGTTCATTGGGTAAATATGCTACAAAAGACCTTTTTTTTTAAAAAAAAGTAAAATTGACTTTGAAGACTAAGGTGCATCTGAACCAAGTCATGGCATTTTCAAGTGATTCATATGCATGTGAAAGGTGGATGATGAATAAGGAAGCCAGGGTGGGGTGGGGGTGGGGTGGAAATGTATGTTTTTGAACTAAGGTGAAGACTCTGCATGTACTATGGGCATCCAGAAGAATTAATAAATAAGTCTGCCTTAAGATAATTATAGCCAACTGTACCTTAGAAGGGAGGGTGATACATCTCATGTACTTTGGACACATTAGCAGAAGAACAAGATCTTGGAGAAGATTGCACTCCTGACAAAGTAGAGGAAAAGATAGGGATAGAGTATCTAATGGGATAGACTGGCACAGCGGCTGCAACAATAAAGGACTCAAATACAGCAAAGACTTTGCAGGACTGGAAAACATTTTATACTCTTGTGTAAGGAGCTCACTGAGTTAGACCCAATTTGATGACATTCAACCACTATTTCATTTCCATCATCTTCTGCTCCCAATGCTCATCATGAATACAAATGTTGAAAATGGGAAGAGCAAAGATAAGGTTTATACCCTAACATTACTGAAACCTATCCTCTCTCCTTTCCCACATTTTCTTGTCTTCTAAAGCAAAAAAAAAAAAATAGACACATTGTGTGATAACATGCCATTTAGACTTTTGTTGAAATCCTTTACAACAGACTTATTTAAGAAGAGTGCATATGTACACATTGTGTATGTTAAACATTGGAAATTGAGTGCATTCAATGGCTTGGGTTTTTTTTTTAAGATTATTTCTTTTTGTGGGTCAAGAATACTAAATGAGGGATAATTTAATAAGAATCTACGGAATGGCAAGACATAAGAGATAAAACCTAGTGCATTACATTTTAACACTCTCAAGCAAATGAGAAAAGTCTATTTTTACTCCATAAGCAACCTTGGATGATCAACTCTGCTGTTCTGAAGCTAAGCTTTCTTCCCAGGAAAATCTAAGCCTAACAAAGGGAAACGTACTGCTTGCTGCTGTTGTGTGCCTTCAATTGGATCTGATCAGAGCTGACCTTCCAATGGGTTTCCAGAGGCCAGAAATCATACAGCAGGAGACTGCCCATCCTTCTCCAACAGAGCAGAATTGTGTGCCCCTGGGAATGCCACATAGCTTCTTTCTACTAGGCCACATAATCAACTTAAAGATAATCAGATGAGCAGTTATTTAGACAGATGAGAAGCAAGTATTGTTTTAAACTTTTTATAATATTTTTTCTGCAATAGCAACTAATATGCACAATCAAATTGATTTTAAAACATAAAGCATATATAAAAAGGTGATTAAAAAGGTTTAAGTCTCAATAAATGAGACTTTAAAAATTTTTTTATATTTTTTTTAATTTTATTTTATTATTTTTGTGTGCGTGTACCGTCAAATCAGATCTGACTGTACAGGAGGAGACTGCCCCTCCTTCCCCGGCAGAGCATCTGGTGGATTTGAACCGTGCGCCTCTGGGATTGTAGTTGCAGCTCCTTGCCACTAGGCCACCAGAGCTCCCCCTAAATGAGACATTTTTACTGGAAGATTTTTCACTTAAACCTCTCATGGATGTCCAAACCAAGAACAAAGGCTAAATGCTAAGTTATTCTTTTTGTTTATAACATGCATTAAATATGAGATTTTAAACATTTTCATACTATTCAGCTGAACTTCAAAACTTTACTTCCAAACAGTAAAATATATCCCCGCAAAAATGTAACTGCTTTCCTTTTATCTTAAAAAAAGAAAATCTCAACATATAAATACATTTAATCCCCCCAGGGCTTTGGCAAGATCATTTAAAATGACTAGGAAATATATTTTTCCAAAAGAATTTTTGAAATATTAGTTTTTCTAAAGTATTTTGCTCTGATGTATCTTAAATGACAGCAAAAGGCAGGGAGACAGAAGAAGGAAAAGAAAAAGAAAAAGGAAAAAAGAAGGTAAGCAGGACGTAGAATCTCATTTGTTGGTGAAATAATAATTTAAGATCCAGAATGATTCAAATACTATTTTAGATAATCAGTACCATACCCTAAAATGGAATTTCAAAGTAGTGCTTGGTTAACACACCCAGCTGCTAATCACAAGCTTAGCAGTTCGAGTCTACTTAGAGGTGTGTTGGAAGAAAGGCCTTGTGAACTATTTGACTCTACTTGATTAGCCACTGAAATATCACGGAGCAGAGTTTTACTCAGACACACAGGGTCACCATGACTCAAAATCAACTTGATGGCAATTGGTTACCTAGAACAGGACTGGTCAAATTTTATCAGTATGGGGCCAGACAATAAATGTTTGGGTCTTTGTGGGCCATATCATCTCTGATGCAACTGCTCAAGTCTGCCACCACAAGTACAAAAACAGACACAAGTGGTAAAAAAACAAAACAAAACAAAACAAACAAAAACAACAACAACTTAAGTGTGACTGTGTTCTAACAAAATTTCATTTACAAAAGGAAGTGGTAGGTATTTGACCAGCAGATCATAGTTTGCAAGACTCAGGCTTGTGAAATGTCTTTACAGTACTTGCAAATGACCAAGAAGTCAGCAGTATCAACACAGTTAAGAAAGGTTTATGTCCTCTCAGCTCATCTGAAAATCATGGCCTTGGGATTTCAGTTGACTTATCCCAAGAAGCTTGGTAGCACAGTGCAGAACATGTGAATTGTGCAACTGAAATACTGAGCTGATTTGAAAAGCTGAGCAGCTTCCTCCCAAACGATTCACAGCATTGGAAACCTGATGGAGGGTTACTATGAGCAAGAACGGACATAGTAGTGGTGAGCTGGTTTTTAGGGTTTAGCATAAAAGCTAACAAAAAAGCTAACAAAGTGGGTGTTCTTTTAAGTACATGTGACTGAAGGCTTTCTCCACCAAATAGTGCAACTTTATGACACCATTACCAGCTGTTGGCAGTTTTGAACAATTTCTTACTCTTTTTCTTCCATTCTCTATTTTTTTTTATTAATTTAGTTTGTTTATTTTTCATTTCAATGAACATCTACAGAGATTTTGGAATTCCATTCATTCTCTATTTTTATAGCCCAATAATAGAAGGTACATAATCAAGGTAAAAAAAAAACCTTTGTAATCTCTCATGAGGTTACATAAACTTGTAAAGATGTTTAGAGCTGGTTGGGATGTCTGATGTGAGAATTGGTCATTCAAGTCTTTCTTTGACAGGAACACTGTGTCCACAAACAGTGCACTGTCTCTCCTCTCTTCGATAACTCTCACCGGGGACTCAGCTTATCATATTACTGAAAGGAAGGAGTTTGCCTGGAAGTTGATAAAGACAATTAGACAGTGAACTATCTCCACAGTTAATGAAATGTTACCCATTTGAGATAATTTATCATTTGCAAAGGGACTACTACATTGGCTGGATTCAGACTAAAAGTTTTAAAGCAGTTTATATAATTTTAAATCATACTAATTAGAAAATTGAAAAAAGAAAGTAACAATCACTAGAAGAAAAACATTAATTTCTCTGAGGCAAGAAGATAAGTAGGGAGATCTAGCCTGGGTGCTAAGAGTTTTATTCCATTTACAAGTAGTTTTCCCTCTTTTTCTTCCCATTCTTCCAGGAGTAGACGCTCACATTAACCATTTTAACTTTAGCCAATTAAATATTAATGGGTTCTGGGGTGACCAAAGGCTTTAAAAAGCCCTTGTGCAACTGAGTGTGCTCTCTTGTACCTCTGCCCTCACCTTGAGACCACATCCTTTCCAAAGAGGATGATGGGATGTGCAGAGGGAGCAGAGACTCCCAGGTATGCCAGCTGACTCTAACTGCATGCCCAGGCACATAAGCTGAATAAATGCTTAATAAAAAGCATGTGTCACACATGCTCAATGACTGCATCTCATTCAGCACTTTTGCACCAAATACAACCTGATATAGCCAACAGATGATATTTACTAAGGTCTCTTCTAAGTTCAGTGAAAAATATACTGAGTTAAGGAGCTCTGGTGGTGTAGACTATAGGGAATCACACTGCTAACTCAAAGGGCTACACCTCTCTGAGAGTTTGAATCCACTGGTGGCTTTGAGAGAGAAAGATGGGAAGTCTCCTCCTGTGTGATTTACAGCCTCTGAAAACTCACTAGAGTGTCAGCTATGAGCTGATTTCAAATTAACAGCAATGAGAGAGAGAGCGAGCACGCACGCACGAGAGAGAGAATTTGAGGTGGAGAATAATTAGTTTTAACCTAGGTGGCAAAGTGGTAGTCTGATTTGAGTTTGATTTGATCTGTAAATTGTTGATGTATGCTACACACACACACACACACATACGTGCGTGCATGCACCAATGTGTGGGGCCACACTCTGCGCACACACACTGAAGGGTTCTACATTTTTTAGAGGGGGGCGAGAAGGCAACAAAAAGTTGAAGCTGAGTGTCAGCTCCTCCTTCTGAGATGCAACATGCATGTCCCAGGTCATCATCCTCCTAATATTTTCCAGCCCTGAAGCCCATCTGTCATTTATTACAATAGTAAGACTGTTATCTTCTGTGCAAGATTTAAGAGGGGTGGGTTTTGGAGTTGTGGGTTGTTTTGTTGGGATTTTTTTAAGGTTTTCTTTTAAAATTAAATCTTACTAATTTATCAAATGCTCTAGTCTTAAAACTCATCAAGCGATATGAACACTCAAGATTTATTTTCTTTTTTTTCAGGTTTTTTTTTTAAACACATTACTCTTTCTGTAGTTTAACCCCTCAGGGCTAAAAGCTTTAGCTGATTCTGGCTTGTCCCTTGAATCATCACGCTCAGGTATTTAAATGAGGTCAGGCTGCAAAGATTGAAGGGAATCTTGGTAGTTTTTCCAGAATTGTTTGTGGATTCTGATTTAACTTCCTTGATTCGGTGCCAATTTTTTAAAGTATTACAGCTGAGAAAGAGACATATTTTTAAAATAACACAAAAATTACTGAATTAAAAATAGTTTCTGGTAGATGAGTGGAAACCAGGAACCGAGAGAGGAAGCTGGAAGGCTGCTGTTCCATTGAGGAAATGGCAGCAAGTGTCATGAAACAAAATGTGTGTAAATTGTTTAATTGCCAGTGAATTTGTTCCCTAAACTTTCACCCAAAATTTAAATAAAAACTCCAGTTATTCTGAAAAGTAGTTGTTCCATATTCTATCTAAACATAGCATCTATGAAGTCCGAGTCTGACCAGCGCATGTACCCATTTGGAAAATGCTATCTGCTCTTTCTATTACCTGGGAAACATGTCGTCAGATGTTCCATCAGTGCTTCTTGGGTGACCGGTTTCCTCGCTGAATTCATTGCTGAGATGGCCAAGCAAAGGATTTCCCCGAGTGGAATAAACTGAGATTGACTGATGGGAGACATACTGATTGGTGATACATCACCTGCAGAAAGACAATTAAGAGTGAGTGATTCATTAAAAGCCTCAGTCATTTGTCACGCATGCACCTTTATACACACACCTACACCTTCCATGACCATCATCTATCCCACATATTATGAATACAATGAACTTCAAAAACTTAAACTTGTTAAAATCACACGCAGAAAGACTTCCACAGAACACTTTAAGCTCCCAATAGCTTGGATGAATAAAACTTTCCTTTAAAATCTGAGATTTCATTTAAATAAACATAGTCCTGAAGGTCAAGCAACAATGAGGCTTTGAAGAATGAGTTACGTTTCTATAAACGTGGAGCTAATTTATTTAATAATTGCCATTCACATCTTGATGAATGCATTTGTAACTTGATGATTCATTCATTCAAATATTGACTCCCTTCTGATGTCAGGCATCTGCTGGGGGCTTGAAAACTAGAGGTAGAAGAATGGAGAAAATAAAACTCTGAAACTAAACCCACTGCCATTAGTTCTGACTCACAGCAACTCCTTAGGACAGATTAGAACTGCCCTAAACTCCCTCTATGATCCCTATCCTCAGAGAGTTTGTATTTAGTGGAGACAGACAAGATCAATGTTCACAATGCTGACGAGTGCTAGCAGAGAGGACTGCACAGTACTTGTTGGAACAGGGAAAGATGAATGCAGAGGAGAGGGAGGCTTAGGAGTGGGGAAGTTAAAAGAAGGCTTTACCTAGGATGCACAACCTTGATTTACTGCTCATGAGGCTGTGCCTGATGCTTGGGAGACGAGGGGCAGGAGGTATGAATGACTGCAGAGCTGAGGACATGAAAGGGTCTACATGCAGGTGCTTCTCCAGTGGTGCAGGTAAAGAAAGGTACAGGAGGAAGGACACAGGTAGGTAGGAGTGACCAGGAAAAAACCCCTTGGTGTTCAAAGCTTTCATCTATGGAGGATGGTGAGCCGTGGAATAAATTTAAGGAATGAAAATAAAATGTGAATTTTAGAAATATGGCTTTAGTAGTAAACTGTAGGACAAGGCTGAGGGAGCAGGAGAGGGCAGGCTGTGTAACTAGGGGACTGTGACCTCCTTCTCCTACTCCTTTTTTCTCTCTTCCACGTGAGAGAAAGAGGCAAGAGATACTGAAGACCTCACTGCAAAGGAGTAACTCATGGTGGTTCTTGAGGTGACAACACACACTGCAAATATGTCTTTGTTTCCTCAATCTTAAAATCACAGAGCAATAATGTTCAAGTCATGCTCCAAGGATCCCTAGAATTATGCAAGATTTCTGGGAGGAAGGTACACTCAGTAGAGACTAGGGGAGCTGGAAGGTATGCTCCTGACACCTGAGCATCATTTGTCTTTATTTTGAGGACTGCGAAGTCCTCACTTGAAGAAAAAGTTGGAGAGAGAGAGGGTAAAAAAACAAATGTCAGAGTAGAATATCTGTGTTCAATGTGCTTATTTCTCACTGACATGCATGTCATTTCTCCTCTGTTTTTCCCTAAGAAGGGTTTCTTTTGTGAGTAGCTACAGTGGTTGAACATAATAAGGACCGTAACTGGCCAGGCTGTGACAATGCAACAGCCTTCCTATAGGATTCGTGGGTGCTCTGATATGGACCTCTTCAGCATCAGGGAATGCAAAGCTGCATCCAGCCACATCTCTTTATTTGCAGGAGAGTTCAAAAGTCCTTTGGGAAAGGACTTGAATCCACTTGGGATGGACTAGATGGGAAAGTGTTCAATGGATAGGATAAGCAACCAAGTCTGGGAATGAAAATGTCCATGAGACTGCTGGATAAAGTCCAGCAAGGCATAACAGACTCAGTAGCAGGAAAAGGGGCACAGGAGTTCCCTGTTCAGGGCACTGCCTGCCCTCCCTCAACCAAGCCCAGCTCTGTTCACTTGCTCCTTCACCCTGCATCACTGGGGGCTCCAATGAGTTCTTCAATGGGGCCACTCTCTGACAGATAGACAGAGAAGAGCAAGATATTTTCTTAAGAAGTCATTCTGGGTTTCCAAAAAAGGGAGGACCAAATCCAAAACAGAGGCTAGTGAAGATCAAATCAGCAGAAACCAGAATTGACATAACTTGGAATCCACAAATTTCTTGAGCTTCCAGGACATAAATATAAAGAGAATTTCAGGACTATTTTAGTGGAAAAGCAGCAGGAAGAAGCTAGATCATTACCTGCTGGAGTATTATTGTGGATGTACGTTCACATCAGGCAAAGTCTGATATCTACTGGCGGTTCTCAACAATGATAGTGAGAAGAATGTGGAACCTTCTCAATGGACAAGTTTGCTGCTGCTTTGAACAGTGTATTAAAATTTCTTATGAATTGCAAGAGTCTTTGTTGAAACAAGAAACAATACTACAGTGTAATGTGTGCCAATAATGTGGTGGTGTGGTAAGCTGCAGCAGGGCAGGTGTCTGGGCCCTCCTGCTCAGCTACAGATATGCTAATGGTCCTCTGTAAGGTTCTTTCTCACCCCACTGTGTGCAGAAGGGGCATTTTTCTAGAGTGTTCTATGAGTTGGTAAGTTAGTCACATGTACCTCACAGTCACCTGGAATGTCTTCCAAAGCCAGATGAGGAGGAAAATGGAGGTCAGCTAGCAAAGGCTAAGATCAAAGGAGATTCCAGAATCGTTCAACTTGTGTATCACTGGGAAAGTAGCAGCTAATGCGCCCTTTATAGAATCTGCCTAACATAACTAAGGACTATTCAGGGAATAAAGACACACATACTCAATGTGATGTTTTAAAAATGCAGATCTGCTTTCTGATTTTGTATATATTACAAAAAGAACTAATTGCTTTCATTCAGATCAATGCTTCTCCTTATATTTTTGGCTCAGTTTACTTGTTCAGTTTAACTGTCATCTGCTTAGTTGGGTCCCCCTCCCCAAATTCACTGTAACGAGGCAGCACTCTTTACATCTATCTGAAGTTCATTTTTCAAAAGCTCAAGGTACACTATAATAATTAATATGTATACTAACTTTTAACGCAGAAGATTTTAATTCTCCAAGTAACTGTCTCTATGCCCTCTCACCTTAACTTCACCTCGATCAGTTATTTTCTCCTTTCCTTGCCCTACCTGATAAACAGTTCTATCTACTCTGTGTCCAAATGCTTCCTGGATCTATCCCTTGACTCCATCTCCAATGGCACCTACTACTCCAACACACATCACAGCCTGCCTAGCCCATTCGAATGGCTTGATGACTTATAAGCTTGCACCCTAAAATTTCTATCCACAGAGTAATCAGAGTCATCTTAACTAATTAGCTTGCTTCTAATCCAATCAACTCCAACTCATGGTGATTCTTGCAGACGTCAGACTCATGGTGATTCTTGCAGACGTCAGATAAAAACTATGTTCCATTGAGATTTTCAGGAAGCAAATTTTCAGGTCTTTCCTTCTAGCTGCCTCTAGATATGCCAGAATCTCCAAACTTTATTAGCAACCAAGTACATCCACTATTTGCACTGCCAAGGAAGTCAGGATTTTCTTAGAAAAAGATAAGCCACTTCCTACCATAGATCCTATAGCAACTGTCCATCACACCTAGAATGAAACCTGAACACCCACCCAGGCTCAAAAGGGCTGGCAGGCTGAGCCTGTCCACTCACCGCTCTGACTGTCCTCCTCTTCACTCACCCCTCTTTGCTCCTCACTCACTGTCCTCCTGCTGCTGTTTTGTACAGACCTGGCTTTTCCAACTCAGAACTTTGCCTTTCTGGTATCCTTTGCTGAGCCTCCTCTTTTGCTAGACTGGCTTCTTGTCCTTTGTGTCTCAATTGAAATGTGACCTTCTCAGAGTCCTTCCCTGACCACCAACCTGAGGATGCTCTGCCAGCACAGAGCAATCCCTCTCACTGACCTAAGCTACTGTCCTCAGAACCCCTGGCCACATTCTCAATCTGTCCCTGTAAGTCTATGTCCACAGGTTTCGCCTCTCTCTCATCAACTAGAACATAGGCTCTATAGCAGAAGGAAATGTAAATGCTACATTCCTCTCCCTGTTTCCAGAGCCTAGAATAGAGCCAAGGTTAAGCTGGATGCCTGATCAATGTTTGCTGAATGAATGAATATCCACTTAGAGCAGTGTAATTCAAGGAATTTCTCAGAGTATTTTAAAGGATCATAATTTTATTCATGTTTTTGCTAAACAATTGGAAAATAAAAATCACCAAAACAACCATAAAATTTCTAGGACATCCCCCCATTAATTCTCAGAACAATTAACCCCCAAACACAGCAGTTACTATAGGTAAATAATTTTATCTTAAATTGAGGTTTAGAACATGCATTTAAAACTATATTACAGGTACAAATGCTACTATGTATCTCAACACAATATAGTCTTCAGGTTTAAGATATTTTCTATTGCTCCTGTATCAGATCTGTCTGATGAGTCAACTAGCTATCTTTAAAATATACTACTAAAAAATTCTTCCACTAACTTGGGCTACATTCATAATCAAAGAAGAAAACAAGAGAATGTAAATATTGCTAAAATACTGTGGATCACTCTGAATTATAACTTACTTGTCTATCATTTATAGGACACACTTAATTATCATCAGAGTCAGTTTGAACATAGTCACAGAGATAACTCATAGGTACTTTATGGGCTAACTCTAACCTGTTCTGGTTCTGTCCTTTGTTCTGAAAAAGAAAGGGCAAATGAGTTTTATTTCAGCTTCATTTTCTTACAAACATCCATTTAACTGTAGTCCTCAGGGGATATTTGTCAAATCCAAGCACAATGCCTTGGACAGAGCATGCATGAAAAAGAAATTTATGTTACGTGAATTTAGTATGTGAGTTGACACACATATATATATGTATATATGTATACGTGTACACACACATACACACACACATAAACTTTTTTTACTTTAAGAGCATTTAACATCAAATTTTAAATGTCCCAATGAAAATGCAAACATTACTTTTAATTAAAATACTTGACAGCTGATAAACATGAAGAAAAAGAGTAGTATGACCAGCAGATGATAAGGGAAGTGAAGGATGGATACTCTCCATGGGAAGTGGACAGCCTGTCCAGAGCATGAAGTGGCATGCTGGGACTATTTTGCAGGGTCATGCTTGTCCTGGCCCAGTGGGAACAGGCTGATGTTGAGATGGAAAAGAAAGCGGGTCCAGGTCACAGTTGACTGGAAAGCTTGCTTAGATCTTACTCTTGTCATTGATGAGGAAACACTGAGAATTTTATACAGAAGAACTACAATACAGAGTTGTGCTGGAAAATCACCCTAAAGGTATTGTTAAGAACTGACATCAGATTACTGCAACAGTCCAAGCAACTGTTAAGGAGAGTAGGGATAATAGACAAGAATCCTGCATATGCCATATCTAACTTTCTCTGTCTTTCATTGTCGCTGGATAATTAGCTCTTCTGCAGAAAACAGTTTTATCATGTGCACTCATTTTAACTATTTCCCTTCTTTGGATGTGTTTAAAAAATTTTTCCCCCCATAATTCATCCTTTTGAGAAATATCTGTGTGCTGATTATTTTTATCAAGCCTCTTTAGGCACTAACATGTCAAGACTGAGTAGGAAAAGGGATTGTTTCTTTTTCCTTTGAGAAATAAAAGAACCTTAACAAAGTCTTCTTTTTGAAAGCCACTTTCACTTCTCTCAGTCATCAGTTTTGAGTTCTCATACTAAGTGTACCTCATTTTTTTGCACTTTGCTTTTATTACATCTTAACAAATTGAAGGTTGGTGCTAATCCTGCAACAAATAACTCTTCTGGCATACTTTTTCCAGCAGTATATGCTCCCTTTGTATCTATATGTCACAGTTTGGTAATTTTTTCAGTATTTCTAACATAATGTTATCACACACCTAATAGGCTACAGAATAGTGCAAGTCTGACTTTTATGTGCACTAGGAAACCCAAAATGATTGTGCTATGAGCTTTATTACACTGGTTTGGAACCAACCTGCACTCCCTGAGGGATGCTAGTCCTGCCCAGCCTTTGCGTATAAGGCCAGGATGATGCAAATCTAAAGAACACATGACATGAATAACAATTGACAGCCACTCATTCCAAGATAACAGCCACAGCTCTCCAGAGATACTTACTACAAAAGAAAACAGAAACATACATCATTTTATCTTAAAGTTCCCATCCTCATGAAAATATATCAGCAAAGAAATCCATCCTTTTTTCAGAGTGAACTTCATCAACGTAAACTACGGCCTCTAAAACAGCCCAAATTTTCTCTTTTATCTTTATATAAAACTGAAGAACAACAGAAGACTCCTCACTGCTGCTGAATCAGAAGGGACACAAAGCTGACCCTGTATGGGGCTTCCAAGACTAGGAATCACACCAGAGGAGACAATGCTGGATTCGAACTGCCAGACAAGGGAAGCCTCTGGGTTAGTAGCACACCTGCCAATGGACTAGCCTTCTATTTCAGAAAGAGTACTCTTCTATATCAGAAGAGGAATCCTGTAGTTCTTTAGGTACCAGCATTCAATTGGAATTACTCTGTTTTTCCGGTTTAGGTTCTATTTCTCACAGTAAATGTTAATGTAGATTCTGAGTTGAAAACTTATCTTTGACCCTAATGAAGTTCATAAACCACCACAACCTACTTAGAAATGCAATTCTGGAATTGCACTAGTTTATAACTGGGATATTTAAAAAAATTGCAGCATTCAGGAGATACTCTGTTAAGTTTCTAGTCTCTTAAAACAAAACACAATTACCAACCATAGTCCTGTTTTCTCATCTGTAAAATGAGAGTTTGGATGAGATGATTTGAAAGACTCCTTCAGGCTCTGAAATTCTATGATTTTACATCAATGCAGCAAAATACTGGCATGAACGCATAATTTAGTACTCATGTCTGGCTCTCTGTCTTGCTGGAGAAACTATTTTAATGCTCATCCAATCTGAAAAAGTAAGCATTAATTTTAAGAAGAATGGCTAAATGTGTTGGCTATTCGTTTTTCTCCATGTCATGAAAGCATCTTCATTTACTCCTAATCCAAAGCCTTGCTTACTTTTGCTCTGGAGGATCAATGTGTGCTTCTTCTGTTGTTTTCCATGCTGCTACAACTAACACCAGCACCAAAATGTGGTGGTTAGGGACTGTCAAGTACGATTCACAGTGACCCTGTGAACAGCGTATCTGCATGCTGTCCCAACCTCATCATCTCTGACACACTTGCACCCATTGCTGTAGTCTCCATGTCAGTTCATCTCACTGAGGGCCTTTCTCTCGTACTGCATGTTGTGGGTGCTATGACTCCCTCATAAAAATGATCAACCATGTCTGTAAAATGTATAACGAAGAAAATACAACTCTATTCCTTTCGGCAAACTATAAGCTGCTAATTTTTTATGTTACATACCCAGGAGGCCTGGAAAATAAGCTCTCTGAGGTTACAGCTGAGCGCACAGTGAGTCTGATGCAAAACATCAGAAGAATCCAATGTTTTACAACATAATTCCATTAATTAATGACAATTTTATGTAGAAATGTTGCTCAAGTTGCCTTTTTTAACACAAGGTCTACTACAATGTTTTCCAAAAAGCTGTTCTTAAGGGAGGGGGGGTAGGGGAGGATGACAAGCCCATAAATTCATTTCTTCTACACTCTCCCAAAGACCACAGCATCTTTGTAGGAGGGGTAGAGCATATGGCTCCCATTAACTCAACACGCTGCTACATTTTAAGCAGTTTTCCTTTGAAACCAAATTACTGTACTTGACTTTCAAATGTTTGTATTTGAAATTTAAAAGAAAACTGGCACTGAAAAAGCTGCTTTTAGCAGTTTGCTGTATGTTTAGTTTAAATGCCACCGATTTTAGAAATTTAAGGCTGTGCCCTCATTGCAATAGTTGATGGAAGGAAACTTGACCAAGAGGAAGAGAAGGGAAAATATTTTAGAATACTTTAAAACTCCCTAATGAGATTCCTAAAGTTTCCAAGTGCTTCATGTAAAACATTGATGAGTCTGATAAATAAGGGTCAATTTCCAACCTAATGCTTGAATAGACTGTCTCAACTCAAAAGAGAGCATAAATGAGTAGATCTAATTAGTAACATGGAAGGTAAGAGTCATTAGCTTTTACTCATGAGAAATCTTTCATGAGGGTAGAGTTAAACATGAGTAATTTTGGTGTTGAGTGGCACACAAATATTACGTCAAAGTCCCCATTTCCCTTGAATTTTTAGGTTTATCAATCTCTAATGGAGAGATAAGGGAGCTCTGGTGGCCTAGTGGCAAGAAGCTGCACTACAATCCTGAAGGCATGTGGTTCAAGGCCACCAGCAGCTCTGCAGAAGAAGGATGGGCAATCTCCTCTCTTGAGATTAACTGCCTCTGAAAACCCACTGAAGGGTCAGCTATGGGTTGGTTATGACTCTACGGTACACAAAAACAACAATGGAGAGATATGTTTCTAGAGCCTACGACAAATTAATCCACTCACTGGTTTCCAGAAGAACGTTCTCTTTTCCAATGTATATGTTTCCAATTTGTCATATCAGATATCATCCTTGTTCCTGGGATTTGTCTACTGGAGGGAAAAATGCTGCCGGAAATGGTGCAGTGTGTTGAGTCAATGGGAGATGAATAGACAATGGAAAATAATGAGAGAGAGAGAAGTCTTAGATGAGATACCATAACCACTAACACTCTTGGACCATACAACTACCTGTAATAAATACATTTATGGCCAAGAAGTTAGGTAAAAATATGACTTACCAGATCAACTGTATGTTTCTATAATTCCAACCTTTGCTAAGGCTCTCTATTTTAGCCTAACAACTATCGTAAGTGTAGAGTATGTAAAACTCCACAGAATAAAACCTAATGATATCGATAAACAAGTAATCAAATATTTGGTAAATAACCATGGTCAACTGACTGGAAGACATCCACATTTGTTCCCATTCCTAAACATCTAACAGAGTGTGAAAATTATTGAATAATATAATTAGTATCACATGCAAGCAAGATTCTGCTGAAAATTATCCAAAAATGACTGGAACAGTACATCAACAGAGAACTGCCAGATGTGCAGGCTCGTTTTAGAAGAGGCCATGGCACTAAAGATACTATAGCTAATATTAGATGGATCTTAGCTGAAGCATAGAGTACCAGAGGAATGTCTATCTGTATTTCATCAATTATACAAAGGTATTTGACTCATGCAGATGACAACAAACTGGGCTGACTCTGAGAATAATGGAAATCCTAGAACACTTGATTGTGCTTATGTGAAACCTATACTTGGATCACGAGGCAGTTGTCACAACAGAGCAAGGAAACACTGCATGGTTCCAAATTAGGAAAAGTGTATGCCAGGAATCCATCCTATCCACATATCTTTTCAAAGTTGGGCTCTATGTGGAGGAATGTGGTATTAGGATTGAAAGAAGACTCATCAACAACTTGTATTATGCATATGACACAACCTTGCTTGTCTAAAATGAGGAGGACCTGAGGCATTTTCTGCAGAAGGCCAAGGACTGCAGCCTTCAATATGGATTAAAGCTCTACATCAAGAAAACAAAGATTCTCACCACTGGGGCAACTGGCAGCATCATGATAGACAGTGAAGAGATTGAGATTGTTAATAGCTTCAATCATCATTTTTTGTACCAGCAGCCAAGAAATCAAAAGACAAATTGCATTGGGAAGAATCTGCTGTCAGGAACCTCTCCAGAATACTAAAGAGCAATGGTGTCAGTCTAGAGACTAAGGTATGCCTGATCCAAGTCACGGTCTTTGCAATTACTTGCTAATCATCAAAGAGCTGGACTATGACTAGGAATGAGAGGAGAATCGATGTATTTGAACTGTAGTACTGGAGAATAATATTGACTATACCATAGACTGCTAAGAAAACAAACAGGTTCATCCCGGAGAGGGTTGAAACCAGGCTGATCCTTAGAAGCAAGGATTTTGAAGCTTCGTCTGACATACTTTGGACATGTTGTTAGGAGGGGTCAGTCCTTGGAGAGGGACATCATGCTTGGAAGGGCAGAAGGACACTGCAAGAGAACATAACTCTAGATGAGATGGATTAACTCAGTGACTAGGGTAATGGAGGTAGGTGTGTCAGAGACAATGAAGCTGGCTCATGATAGAGCAGGGTTCAGAGCTGGTGTACACTCTGAGTCACAAGGAACTTGACACCACATAATACCATCACCATACACAGAAACAAGGCAACAACACCATACCCAGAAACAAGGCAAGACCTTGCTGCTTTTTCTGTCACCAGCAGACACCTTGTTCTCCATACAGAATCAAATTAAAGCCATTTACCACATGGCTAAAATAATGATGAAATACCAATCATAGTTGACAGCAATTAATAATATAACTCAGATGTCATGCAATTCAGTAAGGCATCTAGCTGACGAGAGTTCCTATGTTAATAGAGTGTTTCCCTTTCTTTATGAAAAGTACATCAAGTAAGACAGAATCTACGCTTGTATTTTAAGCCATCATATACTTCACTCCTCTCTCCATTCTCCAACACAACATGGGTCAGCACTAGTCTATTCAGTGCTACTGGGTTAGTTCTGACTCACAGCAACCCTCCTTCAGGTTTCTGATGATGTAAATCATATTGACTGCTCATCCTTCTTCCACAAAAGGTCTGGTGGATTCGAACCTCCAGAGACAAAGCCTTTGGTTAGCAGTACAATACCCTAGAGACTTCCCCACCACAGATCAAATTAGGTGCTCTAATTTTCCTTTGCTGTTGTTTAGTGCATCACTCTATCATTTCCAGAAACATTCTTTTACCATCTTTATAAGTTAGAATAAATAACTAAAAGTTACAAGCATCATAACTGATTCATAGCCTTTGGATGCTTTTTTGCTTTCTCAGTTGCAGTGTATGGGAACTGATTTCTATAAATACACAACTGTAACTGAAGGTCTAATTAAATATAGTCCAAATATGTGTATGCTAGCACTCTCCAAATGGCAATGAGATGACAATGAATGCTGTGAACACCTCAACAATAGAGCACCTACCGCTCTGTCAAATGTGCAGGTCATACATGTATGAATGAAAGCTAACAACAAAGCAGATCAAATACACAGAGATATCTCCCAGCTAACTGTCCCTCCAAGTAAATTTTCTCTCCTAAATTTGGCAGTATGAGATAGCGGTCAAGGCCAAACTTTGTACTCAAAACTTTCAGTTTTGATCCTTAATAATTCTGTCATTTGGGGCAGTTACTTACTTTCTTGAGTCACTCTGTCTTTCTTTGTAAAGTGTATATAGTGATATATTCCTCACAGAGCTACTGAGGAAATGAAATGAGAGTATATTAAGAGTGTTTACACTGTCAATGATACCGAATGGATATTAAATAAACGGTGGTTAGTTTTAAAAATACCTTCCCAAGCCCATTTAAATTTCCTTTTTTGTTGTCATTGTTGAAAATACACACAGCACAACAAAACCCAATTCAACAATTTTTGCATGTACAATTAAGGATAATGATCATATTCTTTAAGTCGTGGAACCATTCTCATTCTTCTTTTCCTAATTGGTCCTCTCCCCATCAGCACAAACTTATTGCCTCCTAAGTTTCCTATTTAATCTTTTGAGTTGCTGCTGTCAATTCTATCCCACATAGAGAGAACAATGGCTCTTACTACACCCTTACAAATGCATTTAATCAGATTGGATTCTTTCTCACTTATAGCTGTATTTGCACTGAGTGAATGGATGTTTTTGATTGAGAGACAGAGTAGTTAACATATATTAAGATCTACAGGACTTGGGACACACTGGGTTGGGAGAGGATGATCATAAAGCAAATAGGAAATACTATACACTAGAGACCTTGAGCGTGAAGGACCATAGAGATAGAAAATAATATTGATACAGTTGGGCTTTCAAATAATACTGGAGTATTTAAAAAGTTTGTCTTTATCAAGAGAGGTAAGGAAAATTCAGAACTTTGTGCTAATAATCTGTGACATTAATACCCATTCACTGCTACTGAGCTGATCTAGACTCACAGTAACTCTCTAAAGGGTTTCCAAGAGGGTAAACCATTACAGGAGAAGACTGCCTATAATTTTCCCACCTGGAGAATGTGAACTGTTGATCTTTCAGTTAGCAGCTTAACATGGGATTTCTTGAAAACAAAACAAAACAACGCCAACAAAACAAATACGCCAGTGTCAGGCATACCCACTGTGGATACCAGACACTGCCAAGATTCAATTCACTTCAGTCAAGTTAGGATTTAAATAATTTACAGTGGGACTTGGGGCACCAATAGCCATGTGTAGTTATATCTTTTAAGGAAATTGTCCCACAGGATTAAAAACTGTGACTTTTATACAGATTTCCAGGAACGTAAGACATACCTCTTCCTTACATATAGTTTGTCTACCTCTTCCTTACATATAGTTTGTCTACTATTCTTCCTAATCAACATCCATACTTAAGGGCCTCATCTTCCAATCTGTTCTCAACAGTAACTCCTTTACAAGCAGTGGAAGGTAGGTTCTCTGTCCATGACCACATGTCCATGAGAGAACAACTACTAGTCACCTGCATAAATCCTGAGCCCCACCTGAGCACTAATCTACCCTTTGAAGCGTTTTACAGGTAACAAAACAGATCATTCTCATCATCTGTGGCAACATACTGCTTTCTATTTGTCTCTCTCCTGTATAGATATTTATTGGGTGGCTTCCAAATGCAGGAAACAGTGCTAGAAGACATAAATTATGTGTGTGTGGAACCTTATGTCTTTACCTTCAGTAAGCTTAACATTTAGGTGAGAGAAACAAGATACATAAATACATGGAAACATTGGCAATTACCGAATATCCACATTACTGTTGAAAGATAGCCATAGAATAAACGAAAAGGCATGAATGTCTAACAAATTAATTTTGTAATGGCTATAGAGCTTCAAGAACTGAGAAATAACCTCTGACTAGGACAATTAGGGAGAGGGAGCAGGATCTTTAGAGAGGAGACTTAACACACATGGAGACAACACATAATTATATTCCAATATACTATACCAGTATTCCTCCTGCCCAAACAACCTTTGAAATTGTCTTCACACACTCAACATTTCAAAGTACTGTGTACAAACAAAAGATATCAATGATAAAAAGAGAAAATAAGTTTCCTTTTTTTTCTGTGGAATGGTGAGCTATGGGGATGACCATGACAGCAAAGGGAAGAACTGTTTCATGGGGTCTGCCCAATGGATCTTTGATGGCATAGGATGTAGTGTGTTGCACTGCTAATCAAAAACCTTCAAGTCTTCAGCTGTTCAAATCCACCAGGAGCTCCAAGGGAGAACAATGAGATGTCTACTCTCATTAAGATTTATAGCCTTGGAAACCCAATGGGTGGTTGCTATGAGTTAGAATCAACTCAGTAACAGTGAATTTGATCTAATACTTTTAAATCCATAAAAAACCCAATGCAGCTGCTGTCAAGTTGGTTCCAATTCCTGGTGACCTCATGTGTGCAGAGGAGAAAATCGTAGGCTTTTCAAGGCTTTGACTTTTTGGAAGGAAATCTTCAGACTTTTCTTCCGATGTGCTTTTGAGTGGGTTCAGCTCAGCAATCTTTTGGTCAACAGTCTAGCAAATAGCCATTTCTACCATCTATCAACTCCAGATACACTCTTTGCATTATTTTAAAAAATACTTTCATTACTATTACAAATGACATAAGAGATTTAACATTCTCAGAAACACCTCTAATCAACAACAGTGCAAGACTCTAAATGCTGATGAGATGATAAAAACCATGCTTTGAGATTTGCCTGGTTTCACTTTAGAAATATAGCGTGGAATGCACTTTTGAGGACCAAACTTTAACATTCCACTTCCACTTAAAAAGAAAAAATAAGAAAAGGAAGGAAGCCCATGGATGTTGTAAGAAAATAACTCTAATAATCTAAATGCTAAAGCTGACTAGGAGAAGATACGCTTACATCCGGAGTAGCTAATAGCAGCCTCAATATGTTGTCAGTGTTGGAAACTGCCCTGAAGCATTTAAATCAGGCTTCCTTAGACTTTAGCGCATTGCATGTAGGCTCACTAGCCAAATAGCACACCAAATTTCAAGGGCCATTAATTGAGAGAGAAAAAAAATTCTTGAAATTAATATTTACTGATTGCCTCCATCAGAGGAGTGGAAGAGATCTACAGCTGATGGAAATCTGAAGCAGTTTAATTGTTTCCTATTTGCAAATCCTGCAGCTGGCTGACTGCTCAGTCCTAAAGGAGATGCTGTGGGATGACTCATGCTGGAGAGGCAGCGTCTGGTGGGCAGTCCATGAGGGGCGCCACCTCGATGGCCTGCGCCTGCGGCAGGAGACCATGTAATAGCAAGCCCACTTTTCAGAGCACAGCAAAGGTCCTGCAGACATTTTACCACATTTCTTTGCACACAATATCTCTGTAAGTAAAAGCAGGGGAAACCTACCTGACCCTTTCTGGACTGGCTCCATCCCCCAGGTAGCTTTGATGCTAAAGCCTGGTGCATGCTAGGGGGTTGCATCCAAGCACAAGAAGGAGCCAGTGACAGAAATGGACGTCCTAGAATCTGTAATAAGAAGAAAAAGTAAACTTGCGAGTCACAATATCCTCCACGAGCATTTCAGATGTGCTACTGAGGGCATGTGGGACACAACGGCATTCTGGTACTTTACCTTCGCAGATCTACTTTTAAAAAATTAGTTCCAGCACTCTTAGCTCTTCTTAAAATTCAGGGCTTGAGAAACTGGTGTTAAGAGTTCAGTTCAAAATCAGGCAAAAAAGCACCTTAGAAGGGCTTTGTGAATGTACTTTGCTGATACCATTTATAGGAAAAAAGAAAAAAATCCTCTTTACCCTTCTTTTATATCCTATTTGCATGGAACAGCTGGAATCCTGTTCCATGCCTGTCCCATATATCACAGCCACTCACATTGAGCCAACATCCCACTGCAGTCCTCGGGAATCTGCAGTGTCACTCCTCTTCTGCCTTGTTCTCTGCAAAGTGAAGTCATAGGGACGGATCAGCCAACCTGACTTCTCACTACCCTGCCCAGAATCCTTTGTGAACTGAAATGAGTCATCGCTCCAAGAAAAGCTACAGCCTCTGTTTGTCTGTGCAAGCTCCTTTGTCTGTGCAGTGCAGAGACTCTGGGGTGGGAACGTGCCCGGCCACAAGCTGCAAAGGGCAGATCCTGCTCTCCCAGGGGCACAGGGATCCTTACATTCATTAGCTGCACTCGGTGGTTTGTTTTTGGGCTTGATTTTTTTTTTTAAAAAAAGATCATTAAAATGATTAAAAGGGGCACCTACCTCCAGAAGCTTTAAGAAAAAACACATACCCTTAAAACGCTCTGTTGTCATATACTCACCAGTCGTAATTATAGACCAAACACATTTTCCATTTTAAACGTATTTTATGTCTTTAAGGCTGGTTTTTCATTGTGAAGAAGGATGATTCGCCCTCCTGTGTGTAACAGGCGGTTAGACTGTGCACTGGATCAAAGTTGAGCTGCAGTGAGCTATCTGTCATAAATTCCAGTTGCCGTGCAAGTCCTTGCAAGCTGGGATCTCATCATTCCCTACACATACCCTTAAGGCTTGCAGCAAATGCAGCCTGTGCAGCTCACCCAGCGTGAGCCAGCGCAGCTTCTGCTGCCGCCCAACAGGGCAGCGCTGGGAATGAGGTCACTATGTCAGGAACTCACTCGCAGCAGGAGGCTCTCCTGCGCTCACACCGCAGCTGAGATGACACGGAGCGGTGTGATTCCTGTGGTTTCCATGTCACTCCAACAGCGGCTTTAATTATTTATTTGTTTAATATCTGTGTCCTGAAGACCAATAAGGTGAAAAAAAATAAATCAACTGCCTGATTTTGTAGAAGTGTTCTTCCCTTTGCACTATTTGCACTGTGCCACATTTGTTATTAGCTTCACGGTGAATAGTCATATATAAATACGTGAGCACACATACACAGACACACACAGGCACACGGACGAACTTACTTCAGAACCACAGAGAAATGGAGGAGTCTCCATGCAGAGTACAAGAAACATCACATAAATATCTCAAGAGGAGAAAGGGGTGGGGATTGGGAGAAAGGAGAGACAGGAATATCAGCAATCATAGAGCCAAAGAAAGAAGAGTCAGAGGAAAATAATTATTAAGACAGGAATGAATTACACTGTGTTAGGCAGGTTGTTGTTATTATGTACCGACGAGTTGCCTGCAATTCATAGCGACCCTATGTGCAACAGCTCTGAAGCCTGCCCTGTCCTGAGCCAGTCTCACTGACTCCCACACATCTACCCCCATTGCCCAGTTATTTTATCGATCCATCTCCTCTGGGGTCTTCCTCTCTTGCACTGTCTCTTCACTCTTCAAAGCAAGATGTCCTTCTCCAAGGATCAGTCCCAACTGGCCACATGCTCCCCAAAATGTCAATAACTACCAACACTTAAATGAGCATCTCTCTCTAGCTCAACTAAGGAACCAGATATTGATAAATTACCTCAACCACAGAACCTAACAGAACTGGGCAACAGAAGATGTTTGTACAGCAGTATCTTACAATTAGGAGTCCTTGGATGATTAAAAACTATTAATGGACTTGGCTGCTATAACCTGATGGTTGGAGGTTCAAATCCACCCCCAATTGCCTGCAAAGAATGGCTTGGTAATAGCAAAACAAATGGCTGTTGAAAACCCTATGGTGCATAGCTCTGCTCTGACACACAGGGATTACCAGGCATTGGAACTGATGTGATTTTATTTTTAAGCTGCAATTAACACAAAGCACAGGGCACAACCCAAGCTGTTTCAAAAAGATAGTCAAACTTTTAGTAGGACCATACCAAATCTCATACACAAACTTAGGAAATGTTCCATATTTTTTAAAAAGAGCTCAGGTGATATAGTGAGCAAGGAGTTGTATCTCTGTGGGAGAAAGTATCTCACAGTATCTCTGTGGGAGAAAGATGGGCAGTCTTCTCCTTCAGTTTACAGACTCTGAAAACCTGCTGGGGGGGTGGGGGCAGCTACGAGACAGTTCCAACTCAATGGCAATGGCTGATTGACCGGTTCCAAAACTCTGAGGTACGAGCCTCAGGTGAAAGTCTCACCAAAGTCATCTCCTCTCTTAACACCCAGGATCCAGAACCCATCTTTAAACATTTCTTCTCGCAGGGCCCAGCCTGTACCATCAGTCTCTATTCTCTCTCTTGTTAAGTCAAAATGGGCCTCTTCTAAAAATGCTCCTGCAACAGGAATTCTCATTCTGCTCTTGGCAAGTTAAGAATTGTGCAATCCTCCTCTGGCTGCTAACCATCCTGCCCCTAAATCACACGAGGTCATTCTTCTCTACTTGCCTACAGTTCTGGAGCTCTAGTGTAGTGTTACAATCAAGCTATTAACCAAAAGAATACTGGTTCGAATCCATCAGTTGCTCCGTAGAAGAAAGATGGGCAGCCTTCTCCCATAAAGATGCATAGTCTCGAAACAAGACCATAGATGGTTGCTATGAATTGGAACAGTTTCTATGGCAGTAGGTATATGAGTGGGTACTATCCTAGACACTTAAATAAGCATGCAAACTAGCTATATATTTATTGATTGAGTGGTATAGTTAATTTGAAGGTTATTAAATAAAATCTTTTCAGCTCCTTTAACCACCTGACACGGTTTTTAAATCCTCTGTTTTCATGGTGTGCCCATCTGCTTTTGCTCTGGTATGTCAATTTCCCATTTAAGAGGTATCAAGAACGTGATACACTCCAGCCACATCCCCTGTCAGGCACCATCTCCTCCCTTGTTCTGGACACTATATTTATTGTCACATGGTATTAGATTGTGACACTCCATCACCTCTCTGAGAACAGTTCCATATCATTGTTGTTATCTGCCCTTAGAGACCTTGTGAGTACACAGAAGAACTGTTCCATAGTGTTTTCAAGCTGATATGTGCTATTGCTTGGCCTATCTTCCAAGGTGCCTCTGAGCATATGCGAATCACTAATCTTTTGACTAGTAGTTGATCACTTAACTGACTACACCAGGTCTCATTTATGCACCTAGGCAAGGAATAAAGAAAAGCAACATTTTCTCAGAAATAGCCTGGTCTTAATTTTCCCAAGTATTCTTTCCTCTCCCCACCCATGTGAGAAATGGGGTTAACACAGCTAAGTCCTCAGATCTCCCACCAAAAGAACTGAACCCAATTGCCTTTGAATGTGTTTTATTATTCATTATTTTTTGTTGCTTGGTGATACTTATAGAAACACTATGTGCCAAAGAACGAAATACTACCCACCTCTTCACCAACCTAACAATAATTTCTGTTTGAACCAATTGTTACATTCTGATCTAAAGTGCTTATCCAACAGCATTATATTATACAATGTTCCTCTCTTATCAGTAATGTCAGGTCAATTTTTTCAGTAGATTCCTAGTCTTAATCTGGAAGCTTTACTGACTCTGTCTACAACTGGTGATTGGATGGAATTTGGATGGTATAGCTTCTAGTATCAGAGCTGCACACAAGTCACCACAGTTCAACACACTAGAGGTGAGTGGTGGTGGTGACTCATTATAGGTCTACCTAGATTTACCTCATTCATCTCATTTCTGTTAGGGATAGTTTGATGGTTAATTAAGGTCAGCAAGTGTATATCATAATCACCTGTATATTAAAAATACAATGATGTAACTATATACAAATCTGTCAAAAAAGAAGATCTACATTCAACACTGCATGGTTCAAAATTGGGAAGAGTGTACGTCAAGGATGTGTCCTGTCTCCATATCTTTTCAATCTATATGCAGAACAGACTATCTGGGAGGTGGGGCTCTGTGATGAGAAATATGACATTAGGATTGGACAAAGACTCATCAACAGTCTGCATTACGCAGATGGCACAGCCCTGCTTGCTGAAACTGAGTAGGACCTGAAGTACTTGCTGCAGAAGGTCAAGGACTTCAGCCTTCAATATGGATTGAAGCTCAACATCAAGAAAACAAAATTTGTCATCACTGGGCTGATTGGCAGCATCATGATAGATGAAGAGATTGAGATTGTTAACAGCTGTAGTTTGGTTGGCTCCACAATCAACACTCTTGGTACCAGCAGCCAGGAAATGAAAAGATGAATTGCATTGGGAAAATTTGCTGTCAGAGACCTCTCCAAAGTACTGAAGAGCAATGATGTCAGTCTGGAGACTAAGGTGTGCCTGATCCAGGTCTTTGCAATTACTTGCTATGCATCAGCAAGCTGATCAATGACTAGGGATGATAGAAAAAGAATTAATGCCTTTGAGCTGTGGTGCTAGAGAAGAGTACTGAATATACCATGGACTGCTAGGAGAAAATGACTAGGGATGATAGAAAAAGAATTAATGCCTTTGAGCTGTGGTGCTAGAGAAGAGTACTGAATATACCATGGACTGCTAGGAGAACAAACAGGTTTGTTCTAGAGAGGGTGAGATCAGGCTGCTCATTGGAGGCAAGGATTCTGAAGCTTCATCTAGCATATTTTGGACATGTTCTAAGGAGGGACCAGTCCTTGGAGAGGGATGTCATGCTTGGGAGGGTGGAGGGACAGTGCAAGAAAGGAAGATCCTTGATTAAGTGGATGATTCAGTGCCTGGGGTAATGGAGATAGGTGTGTCAGAGACATTAAGACTGGCATGGGATAGAGCAGGGTTTAGGGCTGTTGTACATAGGGTCACTATGAGTCACAACTAACTCTACAACACATAATGACCACAACAACATTCTAAATAGAAATCTTTTGGGCCTGAGAGATTCATGAGCCACTGGGGAAGCTATTGGTGACAATATGACAGTTGGATGACTGAAAACTCTGATTTTGTCTATAGTACAGACAAGGATAAGGGAGTGGGTAAAAGGAGGGGAGAACTACTCAAAGCGAAGGGATGTAAAATCACAAACAAAAAATGTATTAAAATTTCCTAAATCTGAACATGAATGTTCTTATGATAATAAGAACTAATCCTTTATAGTGCTACTATGTCTACATATTAAAACTCGTTGAATCCTTACAAGGGCCTATAATACTGTCATTAACCAAACAAATGAAACTTGTTGCTCCTGAGTTGATTCTGAGACTTAAAGCAAAGCCATGTGAAACCTGCAAAGGATTTCATGGCCGTGATAGTTGCAGAACTAAACTGCCAAGTCTTTCTTGCATAGCACTGCTGGATGGGTTTGAACCTCTAACCTTTAGGTTAGTACCCACAGCTATCAAGTCAATTTTGACTCAAAGTTACCCTCCATTATTTTTTCCAAGGCTATAAATAATAAGGGGAAGAGACTCTCCATTCTTTCTCCTGCAAGGCAGCTGGTAAATTGTAACTGCTGATCTTTTGACTAGCAGAACAAAAACACATAACACTATACCACCAACACTGCTTTTTAGGCTAGTTGGATGCAAACTGTTCGTGCCAGCCAGGGACAGTAAGTACTGTTATTATCTCCACTTTAGAAAAAGAGCTGATCTGCCTCTGTCAGGTTACATAGTTGGTTAAGTGACAGAGAGAAGACTGGAACCCAAGGTAGCATAATCCAGAGTCTCACCTTTTAATCAGTATGTACATTGTTTGTCTGTTACTATAATAACCACTGGAGACAAAATTGTATAGACCAATACTCAAGTTTTTAATTTAAGGTGAAGCCAATTGACTTACTTAGCTCATGAGGTCGGTAAGATTAATTTATGTCCCTTTAGAAGAAGTTGTCTTTGTCCTGTTTTATAATTTCTGACCATCTGTCCACCGGTGTCAGCAGGTGAGTTTTTGTTGAATGACTAGGTAAGGGTATACATGTGTCAATTAAAATGATGAACCCCAAATCATTTTGCTGCCCTACAGATGGTCAAACAATGGTTAGGTATTCAGCTATTAAATGAGAGTTTGATAGCTCAAATGCACCAATCTCTCCTAGAGAGAAAAACCTATCTGCTAACACAAAGATTGTTGTTGCGTGTCACTGAGTCGGAAGCAACCCATAGCTGACCCTCAGGCAGGTTTTCAAAGGCAGTTAATTGCACAGGAGGAGACTGCCCATCTTTCTTCCACAGAGCAGCTGGTGGATTCAAACGTGTGCCTTCAGGATTGCAGCACAGCTTCTTGCCACTAGGCTACAAGAACTTCACAAAGATTAGAGCTTAGAAAACCCTACATGACATTTTTACTCACTCATACAGGGTCGCTTTGAACCAGAATGAGCTCAGTGGCACACAGCAACACTGATGGCAAAATAGGTTTAAAGATGGGCACATGTTAGCATGAGCTCAGCACAAGAAAGGCACTTGGATGAATTACATTCCAGTCTCTAATTGAGACAACCTCAAGAACCAACTACGGTCATGATTAGCCATATTCCTCCTCCTCCAGCACCTCACTACTTTTAATAACAGCTTCAGTGTTTTAGTAAAGATTCACTATCATTGTGGCGAGGTGATCTGCTCAGTTGATGAGGTGTAGACAGAGGTTGTGCTTGGCACTTGTCTAGGTCCTTGGCAGAAGATTAAGTAGCTGCACAGCATAGTGACATAGTCATGAAGTATTTTAAGAAATGCTTTATTGAGTACGGATGGGTCTAGCAAGGTCTTAGAGTTACCGCACTTGACAAAACCAGAATACACTGAACCCTTAAATCAATGGAAAACATTTCTTGAGTTTTTAATTGCAAAATTTAAGCATCTGTTTGGAGCAAACTGTTAAATGCTATCCACCTCCAATACTCTCAAGCTCACTGCTATACTCACTGTGCGAATTTATCTCATTGAGAGTCGTCTTCTCTTTAGCTGATGACCTTTGACCTTTCCAAACAGGATGTCCCTTTTGAAGGAATAGCCTCTCCTAGCAACATGCCCAAAATATTTGAGACAAAGTGCAGCCAAAGAGTACTCTGGCTGCACTTTTCCCAAGAAATATTGATCTGGTCTTCTGGCAGTCCAGGGGATAGAAAATTGTCAGCAACTGGGTCACTCAAGGCAAAGAAAGAGTCTCACGAAAACAATGGAAGATGGTATTTCTGATGTGAAAGGAAGACGAGGCCAGTGAAACATGCTGAGAACTGGGAAGTACTTCAGGAAGAAGGAGGTGCCTGAAGTGAGTACCATTGTTGTTGTTGTTGTTATATGCCGTCCAGTCGCTTGCGACTCATAGCAACCCTATGTACAACAGCCCTAAACCCTGCTCTATCCTGCGCCAACCGCACAGCCTCTGACACACCCATCCCGATTACCCCAGTCAACGAATCAATCCACCTCATAGAGGGTCTTCCCCTCCTGCACTGTCCCTCCACTCTCCCGAGCATGATCTCCCTCTCTGAGGACTGGTCCCTCCTTACAACATGTCCAAAGTATGTCAGACAAAGTCTCAGAATAGGATGGGGAAATGAAAGTGGAAGAAAAAAGAACAGTGAGCAGCATCTTTCCAGTAAGCTAAACTGTGTGAACAAAACCAGAGTGAGTTAGAGTACAGGATGTCCTGGAGCATGTCTGGTGGCCTACCTAGCTTGGCAGAGATATGGGATATCTGCAGGGGATTGGTGGAGGTAAAACCAAACAGCCAGCTGGACTGAGATCAGACTTTGGACATCAAATTGGAGATGGAGGACACAAAAAGGATATACAGGGTCACTATGAGTTGGCATCAACAGCAATGCGCTTGGTTGGTTGTTAATTATTATTGTTATGGTGTTTAGTGTTGAAGTTTTATATTACCCTGTCAATAGGGTAGAGGATGGATCTAAAAAGAGGAGAATGCTGAGACAGTGTGAGAACCTCCTGTGAGAGACTGTGCAAGACGCAAAGATGCTTGAATGAGGCACAAAAACAAATGGAGAGATAAGAAATACTTTGCTCTTCCACAGAATGCCCAAAACTGGAGCATGAAGTACTAGGAATGACCAGAAATAGAATTTCTAAGTGTGTAACACACACACACACAACACTACTACTGCCTGGAGTCCACCCAAAAGACCAGATATCCAGTGGTGCTGAGGATAAGATAACAGTTCAAAATAAGAAGTAGAAAAGACCAATTTCCTTTTAAAAAAAAATATCCCTGGGCACCAATAACAGATCTGATTTCCTGGCTGCACACAAGCCGGTAAAAGAATAGTACAAATTTAAAACTCAACCAAAGTAGTTTTTAAAAACAGAAAGTGCCATTGTTTTCAAGGACTGATAGTCCAAGGTTCACTGAGTTAAGTGCATTTTTGTTATGGTGGCAAGAGCAATATCAACTATAGTTGCATTAGATGAAATACCTTATATAGGCAAGGAAAATAAATATTTAAAGAACAAGTAAACTTCACATCCTCACAGATATAACAGGGCATTGATACTACCTTCTTGCTAATAAAGAACATGGCTGTCCTATTTTACTTACTAAGTAAAGTGTCTGAATCTGGTCAATACCTATAGGTTTAAGAACACAGTAAATGGTGTTTTGGGAGCTGGAAGAGATGCTGGGAAGCATGTAATCACTTGACCACGATAATTCTAGACTTTAAATGGGGAAGTGATTTACAAAAAGTACGGGTTCAGGTGTGTCAGAGATTATAAGAGTGGCAAAGGATAGGTCAGGGTTCAGATCTGTTGTTTGAAGGGTCCCTATGCAGAATATCAACTCGTTGGCACCTCACGACAACATTTTTAATATTTAGGGTTAAGAAAAATACAACTGAAAATGTATCAAATGTTTCCACTGAATATTTTCAGTTGTAGTGGACAGGGAGGTTATGGCTTGGAGATTTGGGAACACGGTCCAAAAACACTTAGTATTTGAAAAATAAAAATATTTCAGTTTTTCAATATTGAATCAAAGATAACTTAAAATATTTAAAAAAAAAAGTCATTCAAGTTGTGCATTCTACCCTGCAATATCTTTTTGTCTGTCTTGATTGTAAATTTTAAAAGATACTACAACACTGAAATAATTTAAAATCACTTTCCAAAATTGGTAAGTTAACTGACCCTCAAGGGACACCATCCACATTCATTTAGAAATTGTGGAAACTTGCCTCTATAGAGTCCCAAACCCTGAGGCCAAATATGCCTCCAATTTGAGAAACAATTACATCAAAAATGGGCCTGCAAGTGGTATTGCTCAATTCATTTTCAGGATTACCATTAGCATTTTTTTGTCACTTTAAAGATACTTTATTTAAAGATACATTATTGAATCCTAGAGGTCTGTTAGCTGGAATTAGTTACAGGGTCAAAGACCTGAAAAACAGAACTCTTTTTTCTCTGCTTTATTTACTTAAGGCCAGCTTATGTCCTTCGAGGGTTGTCTTCTTCATCTAAAAGACGGAATCAGGGAAGAATATTAAGGTTTCCAAGGTTGCTATATTTTTTAAAGAAGTTGAATCTGTAGAACTAATCTTTGACCTCAAAGTGCTTCCAATTATCTGAAGAATGAAAAGTAAACACATATCAGAAGATGTCATTTCATTACTTTCTAAAAAACCTTCAAAGAAGAGGGAAGAAAATGATTGTAAACTAAATCAAGACAGTGTGAATTTATGACATACTGACCAAAACTTCTCATCAGCAATCTGTACTCACTATGCCTAGTTTTTATAGGCACAGTAGAAATCCAGTAGGAGGTGGTACATATTAAACTGCAACTTCCTAAAATAAGTCCAGTGTCTATACTTGTGGATGTAATCCTATTTCAAAATAGGATTCTCTTCTCTAAGTTAATTTTCACCATGAAAAGCTATAGCTGCTGGTGGATTTAAACCAGCCACCTTTGCACGTGCAGCTCCCTATGGAACAGACCATTAAGAGCTCCAAGAGAGAAAAAAAGAGTATTCCCTCCTATGTGATTTAGAGTCTCCAAATACCCAATTGGGGGTCAGTTATGAGTAAGTACCAACTCAACTGCTGTGAGTCAGAAGTTATGCTAATTAGATCATACCCTCGCAGGGTGAGTTCTACCTTCTCAGTTCTGAGCAGAGCAGACAGAGAGGTGCACACACATACAGGAGGACAAAAGCCAGTGTGGATCATCTATAAGTCAATGAACCAAGGAACATCAGTATAGCCAAAACTGGGCTTGAATTTGCGTCCTCTAGAACTGTGAGAAAATACATTTTGGTTCTGTAAAGTCACCTGGGGAGATATTTGTGTTATAGCAGCATAAGCAAGCAAAGACAGAGAAAGGACACCACAAATCTTTAACACGTGCTTGGAAAGTCTATAGTCAGTTTCGATATGTTGTTTTCCTGACATTTCCGTATATTCTGGCACGCAGTCCCTGGCACTGACTGTCCTCTTGCTCTGGTGAACTAGTGGCAAGAAGCTGGGTTGCAATCTCAAAAGCACACAGTTCGAGGCTACCAGCTGCTCTGTGGGAGAAGGACAGGCAATATCCTCCTGTGTGATTAACTACCTCTGAAAACTCACCAGAGAGTCAGCTATGGGTCAGTTTTGACTCTATAGTACACAACAACAATACAATAAAGAAGGACAAGCCCAGACTATCTTGTTCACCTCTGTATCTTTTGCATCCAAAAGAGTTATTTTAGTTTTATATTTGTTAACTAAAAATATTTGTTGACTAAATATATATATATTTATTTGCGAGTTCTGGTGACCAAGGGGTAAGGAGTTGGGTTGATAATCTAAAGGTTGGTGGTTCAAATTCACTAGCTGCTTTGAGGGAGAAAGAAAAGTGATCTCGTTCCACACGATTAGAGTCTCTGAAAGCCTCTGGAAGGGTCAGCTATAAGTTGGTTCCAACTCAATGGCACATAACAAAACCAAACAAAAATCCCACATTATTGAATCTTTGGTTTCTAATGCAGAACCACAAAGGTCCATATACCCAGTCAACCCTTGCTGTCATCTCCATACCCCCTCTCGTGCAGGTTCAATTATATAACTTCATTAATAACGTGTTTATAAAGCATAATGTATATGAACTTTTTAAGCAAACCAATTTAAAACAGCCAAACTATCCCAACACAATGTGTTTATAAAGCTAGAAAAATTCTTAAATCTTGGCATAAAAAATACAAGCTAGCTATATTCTCTTTTATCTCTCTGTACTGAAAAGACAAAAATAATTGAATTTCATTGCTGTCTGGGATAAAAGATTATATAATCATCCATATCTGCCCTTCTCAATGAAGTAGCTTCTAGGCATGTGTAGCTATTTAACTTTAAATTAATTTAAATTAAATAAAATTAAAAATTTAATTCCCAGTCATACTATCCCGTTTCTAGTACTCAGTAGCTATATAAAGCTAGTAGTCAGCATAATGGACAGAGGAGAAAAAATGCATTTCCATCACCTAAGAAAGTGGAAATGAACAGCATTGATTGAGTTACTCAAAAGCAATCGCATGCCAATGAAGTACTATTAATTTTCATCATGAAAAGCTACAGCTAATATTTTAAAATAGAATTTCTTAAATTAACATCTGTGGATGTCAGAAGAAACTCTGAAGATTGCACTGGAGCATAGAGAAGTCAAAGCACAAGGAAGAATTCAAGATACTAAAGTGATGAACAGAAGATTCCAAAAGGCTGCTCGGAATGACAAAGCAAAATACTACAATGAAATGTGCGAGGAACTAGAGTCAGAAAATCAAAAGTGCCGAACTCGCTCAGCATTTCTTAAGCTCAAGGAACTGAAGAACAGATTCAAACCTAGAGTTGCTGTAATCAAGGATGCTGTGGGCAGAATATTAAATG
>NW_006399768.1:22569582-22570990 GCF_000299155.1 Elephantulus edwardii | reverse complement strand
CTTGGGAGGGTGGAGGGACGGCGCAGGAGGGGAAGACCCTCTATGAGATGGATTGATTTGGTGACTGGGGTAATCGGGATGGGTGTGTCAGAGGCGGTGTGGTTGGCGCAGGATAGAGCAGGGTTTAGAGCTGTTGTGCATAGGGTCGCTATGAGTCGGAAACGACTCGATGGCACATAAGAACAACAACAACAAGACTGAAGTGGGTTTTTTTTTCTCTTTTAAATTTTTATTCCTTTATTGTTGTACATTTTCTTCCCCACCCCCACCACAGTGCATTTTGCAATGCATCTTTTGTTCCAGATTGTTGTCATACATATAATACCTGATCATATATTCCTTTCGGATCATTCTTCCCCGCATCTGTTCCAATGCAGTGTTCATTACCTAGCCACTCTTTTCCTATTCTCCCTCCAATTCCCCGATCCCCATGTCCGTCCTGTTTTACAATAGCAGTTAAAAAGTACATGTCCTTTTGTGACTGAGATATTTCACTCAGCATAACGTCCTCCAGGCTCACCCATGTTGTGGAGTCTTTTACAAATTCATTGTTTTTCAATGCTGAGTAATATTCTATTGTGTGAATGTGGTGTACAAATTCTATGAGTTTTAGTACATATACACATTCATGTAATCACCATCACCATCAGGATACAAACAGATATAAAACAGTACAATCACCACGAAGAAATTCCTACATGTTTCCTCTTCCAACCAAACTCACTGTTGTTGAGTCAAACTTGAATTATAATGACCCTAGAGGACAAAGAAGGGCAATCCGACAATGTGGAAATTATCAAACAGTATCACTGATATCACATGGAAACAAGATTTTGCCGAAGATTATCCAAAAACAACTGGAACAGCACATCAACAGAGAACTGCCTGAAGTGCAGGCTAAATTTAGAGGAGGTTGTGGCACTAGGGATATTATAACTAATGTTAGATAGATCTTCTCTGAAGCAGAGAGTACCAGAGGAATGTCTATCTGTGTTTCATTGACTATGCAAAAGTATTTTACTGTGTGGATCACAACAAACTGTGTCTGACACTAAGAAGAATGGGAATCCTAAAACACTTGATCGTACTTATGTGAAACTTATACTTGGACCAGGAGGCCGTCATCAGAACAGAACAAAGAAACACTACATTGTTCAAAATTGGGAAGGGTGTACATCAAAGATGCGTCCTGTCCTCATTATCTTTTCAATTTATATGCAGAACACATTATCTGGAAGGCTGGGCCCTATGAGGAGAAGTGTGAAATCAGCATTGGAGGTAGACTCATCAACAACCTACAGTATGCAGATGACACAACCCTGCTTGCTGAAACTGAGGAGGACATGAAGTGCTTGCTGCGGAAGTCAAGGACAGCAGCCTTCAATATGGACTGAAGCTCCACATCAAG
>NW_006399768.1:22540583-22569197 GCF_000299155.1 Elephantulus edwardii | reverse complement strand
TCCTGGAGAAGGTTAAACCAGGCTACTCCTTGGAGGCAAGGATTCTTAAGCTCCATCTGACATACTTTGGACATGTTGCAAGGAAGGATCAGTCCTTGGAGAGCGACGCCATGCTTGGGATGGTGGAGGGACAGGGCAAGAGAGGAGAGGAAGACCCTTGATGAGAAGGATTGATTCCGTCATTGAGGTAATGGGGATAGGCTTGTTGGAGGCAACAAGGCAAAGGATAGAGCAGGGTTTAGGGCTGTTATACATAGGGTCGCTATGAGTTGCAAGCGGCTTGACAGCACATAACAACAACAATAACCACCACAGATGATAAAGAAGTATTACCCTACAGGGTTTCTCAGGGTTTAACTTTTAAGGGAAGAGACTTCATCTTCCTGCTTTGAAGTGGCTGGTGGGTTCCAGTTACTGACTTTTTCTTGCTTAACCTACTATATTACTATATTATCCTGGCTCCTTATGCCCCTGGTAATTGTTCAGTGCTGCTGAGTTGGAACCAATTCACAGTTAACCTCTGTACATCACTGCAAACCCCTGCCTGATCAGGCCCCATCTTCACAATCTCTACAGTCTCTTGTTGCAGTAACTATGTCACTCTATCTAGTCAAGAGTTTTCCTCTCTTTGACATACTTTTCCAAGTATCATGTCCTTTTTCCTAGGAAGGCCTACCCTGATAATATGACCAAAGTATGTGCAACAAAGTTTCACAATTCTTCTAAAGAACACTCCAGTTGCACTTCTTCCGAGATAACTTTGTTCTTTGGGCAGTCCAGGGTAAATTCAATACTGTTTGCTAATACTACAATTCAAAGACACTAATTCTCCTTCAGTCTTTCTTATTCACTGTCCAAACTTTATATGTGCATGGAACAACTGAAAATACCTTGGTCTTTGGTCAGGTGCATCTTAGTATTTAATGTGATATCCTTACTCTTCATCATTCTAAAGAGGTTCTAGGTAGATTTGCACAATACTGTTAATATTTTGATTTCTTGCCTGCTATTTCTATGGGTGTTAATTGTTGACAGAAGGAAAATGAAATTCTAGACCACTTCAACCTTTTCTCCATTTATCATAATGTTGCTTATCCAGTTGTGAGGATTTCGGCTTTTTTATGCTGATGTGTAATTCACATTGAAGGTCGTAATCTTTTATCTTCAGCAGATGCTTTAGGTCAACTTCACTGTCAGCAAGCGAGATTGTGTCATCTGTCTATCACAGAATGTTCATGAGTCTCGATGCCACATTATTTTTCACATAGTCCCGACTCCTATGAGTCTAGCATACAGACTGAACAGATACAATGAAAGGATACAACCTGAAAGGGCATCTTTTGTTATTTTAAACCATGGAGTAGCTCCTTCTTTTCTTCAAATGACTACTCCTTGGTTCATGGGCAGTTTCACATGTATACATTTACGTGTCATGTAATTCCCATTTTTAAAAATGTTATCTATGAATGAAAAACAAGGCCCCAGGAATAGATGGTATACCAATTGAAGTATTTCAGATAACAGATGTTGCCCTGGATGTGCTCACCAAGTTGTGCCAAGAAATCTGGAGAACAACCACTTGGCCAACTGACTGGAAGAGATCTATATTTGTTCCCATTCCAAAGAAAGGTGACCCAACTGAGTGTGGAAACTACAGAACAGTGTCATTGATTTCACATGCAAGCAAGATTCTACTGAAGATTATCCAAAAAGGATTAGAACAGCACATCAGCAGAGAACTGCCGGAAGTCCAGGCTGGGTTTAGAAGGGGTCGTGGTACTAGGGATATTGTTGCTGATGTTAGATGGATCTTGGCTGAAAGCAGAGAATACCAGAAGAATGTCTATCTGTGTTTCATTGATTATGCAAAGGCATTTGACTGTGTGGATCATAACAAACTGTGGCTGACTCTGAGAAGAATGGGAATCCCAGAACATTTAATTGTGCTAATGCGAAACCTATACTTGGACCAAGAGGCAGTAGTCAGAACAGAGCAGGGTAACACTGCATGGTTCAAAATTGGGAAGGGTGTATGCCAGAGATGCATCCTGTCTCCACACCTTTTCAACATGTATGCAGAGCAGATTATCTGAGAGGCTGGGGTCTATGAGGAGAATTGTGGCATCAGGATTGGTGGAAGATCTATTAACAATATGCATTATGCAGAGGACACAACCCTGCTTGCTGAAACTGAGGAGGACCTCATGCACTTGCTGCGAAGGGTCAAGGACTGCAGCCTTCAATATGGACTGAGGCTCAATGTTAAGAAGACAAAGATTCTCACCACTGGACCAATTGGCAGCGTCAGGATGGATGGCAAAGAGATTGAGATTGTTCACAGCTTCGGTTTGCTCGGCTCCACAGTCAACACTCTTGGTACCAGCAGTCAGGAAATCAAAAAGCGTATCGCGATGGGAAAGTATGCTGTTAGGGACCTCTCTAAAGTACTCAGGAGCAATGGTGTCTCTCTGGAGACTAAGGTGCGCCTGATACAGGCCATGGTCTTTGCAATCGCTTGTTATGCATCAGAGAGTTGGACAATGACTAGGGAGGACAGGAGAGTGGATGCTTTTGAGCTGTGGTGCTGGAGAAGAGTACTGAATGTACCATGGACTGCCAGGAAAACAAACAGATTCATCTTGGAGAGGATTAATCCAAGCTACTCCTTGGAGGCAAGGATTCTGGGGCTTCGTCTGACATACTTTGGACATGTTGCCAGGAGGGACGGGTCCTTGGAGAGGGACATCATGCTTGGGAGGGTGGAGGGACGGCGCAGAAGGGGAAGACCTTCTATGAGATGGATTGATTCGGTGACTGGGGTAATCGGGATGGGTGTGTCAGAGGCAGTGCGGTTGGCGCAGGATAGAGCAGGGTTTACGGCTGTTGTGCATAGGGTCGCTATGAGTCGAAAACGACTAGACGGCACATAACAACAACAATAACAACATCTATGAATTTATTTTGATCTGCACTATGGAATGCCTTTGCACAGTAAGTAAAATATTAAGTATGCATTTTTCTAGTATTCCCTGGTTTCAGCCAAGATATATCTGACATCAGCAATGATATCCCTTCTCCCACAACCTTTTCTGAATTTCTGGCAGTTTCTTGTGAATGCTTTTCTCCAGCTCCTTTTTTGAACAACCTTCAGCAAGATCTTATTTGTATGCAATATTTAAAATATTGCTGAATTATTACATTTTCCTACATCAATTTCTTTGGAATGGGCACAAATATTGATCACTTGCACTGGATTGGTCTTCTAAATCTGTCTTCCAAATTTCTTGGCATAGAATACTGGCTCAGGATAGGGTAGGCATCAGAGCAATTGTACATCAGGTTGCTAGGAGTGTTGCGGGTGAATTGATGGCACGTAACAAGAGTAGGGAGCACATCCCAAACTGCATTTGTTCCTTGAAAGACATTATTTGATATTTTTTAAATTATTACTTATTTATATCATCAGTCACTTCATGCAATCATCCATATACATTTTGTTTAATATAACCATATCTGTACATTGTGTTTTATATAACTAATTACTATTGATCTATTATATTTGTCTCCTGGTCACCTCACTTGGCATTTTATCAATTCCTGGAGGCTTGTTTTTATTTCCTGTGCCTTCAGTGCAAACCTGGACTTCTTCCTGTAGTGTCACTGTTTCTTGATCATATCCTGTTTCCTCAAAGGGTTTGGTGTCCAGTTTGGTACAGTGTCTCTGTACATACTTTCTATGTTTTGATCGTTTTTTCATCTTAAAATATTTTTCTCATAGATTCCTTCAGAATTGCAACTCAAGGCTTGATTTTTTTTTTCTTCAATTCTTTCAGCTTGAGAAATGGTTAAGCATTTTTTTTTCCTTTTGATTTTCTACCTCCAGGTCTGTGCAGGTTTTATTATAATATTTTGCTTTGTTTTTTCATGGTATCCTTTGAGATTTTCTGTTTCACTTCTTTTATGTCATCATTTCTTACTAACCTTTAGCCTTTCTATGCTCAAGAGAAAGTTTCAGAGTCTCTTCTGATATCCATTTTGGTCTTTTCCTTCTTTTTAATGACACATCACTTTCTTTATGGTTGATGTCATCTGGCAAACCTCTAGTCTTTAATCATAAGTGTTAATGCATTAATTCTATTATTGAGATAATCTTTAAATTTAAGAGAAATATATTCAAGGTTGTATTTTGGCTCTTGCTAATTGGTTTGCTGCCCTGTACAAAGTTCTAAACTCTGAAAACCACTAATAAATTCTTTGTCATTATTAGAGGACAAAGATTTTATCAGAATTTATTGAAACTAGTAAATTCTTAGTATCCTTTTTCCAGAAGGCAATGAAAATGGTAGATAGCATGAAGCATTTTGAGACTAGCTTCTCTCAATGAGTATAATGTTTTTGAAAATCATTCGCATTGTCTCATATAGAGTCTATCTCTATTGCTAAATAATATACCATTGTATCATGTTTATCCATTCACACTTAAAGCATATTTCATTGGTTCCATTTTTTGGTGATTATTAATAGAGTTACTAAGTGATTCTCTATATGGTTTTGTGATATTTTAAGTTTTATTTTCCTAAGTTAAATACCTAAGAGTAGAATTTCTAAGAAGATTGCACTGGAGAGCAGAGAAGCCAAAGCACAGGAAGAATTCAAGATACTGAAGAGCTGAACAGAAGATTTCAAAATGTAGCACGGGATGACAAAGTAAAATATTACAATGAAATGTGCAAGGTGTTGGAGTCAGAAAATCAAAAGGGCTGAACTCGCTCAGCATTTCTTAAGCTCAAGGAACTGAAGAACAAATTCAAACCTTCAGTTGCTATAATCAAGGATGCTTTAGGGAGAATATTAAATGATCCAGGAAATATTAAAAGAAGATGGAAAGAATATACTGAGTCATTGTGTCAAAAGGACTTGGGAGACACAGAAGAATTTAATGAAACAACATATGAGCAAGAGCGTATGGCGATGAAGGAAGAAGTTCAAGCTGCTTTGAAGGAAATAGAAAAAATGGTATACCAATTGACATATTTCAGCTAACAGAAGCTGCCCTGGATGTGCTCAGCAAGTTATGTCAAGAAATCTGGAGAACGACGACTTGGCCAACTGACTGGAAGAGATCTACATTTGTTGGTATTCCAAAGAAGGGTGACCCAACAGAGTGTGGAAACTCTAGAACAATATCGTTGATTTCACATGCAAGCAAAATTCTGCTGAAGATTATCCAAAAAAACAGGAACAGCACATCAGCAGAGAACTACCAGAAGTTCAGGCTGGGTTTAGAAGGGGTCGTGGTACTAGGGATATTGTAGCTAATGTTAGATGGATCTTGGCTGAAAGTAGGGAGTACCAGAGGAATGTCTATCTGTGCTTCATTGATTATGCAAAAGCATTTGACTGTGTGGACCATAACAAACTGTGGCTGACTCTGGGAAGAATGGGAATCCTAGAACACTTGATAGTGCTAATGCGAAACCTATACTTGAACCAGGAGGCAGTGGTCAGAACAGAGCAAGGAAACACTGCATGGTTCAAAATTGGGAAGGGCGTACGCCAGGGATGTGTCCTGTCTCCATACCTTTTCAACCTGTATGCAGAACAGATAATCAGGGAGGCTGGGCTCTATGAGGAGAAATGCGGCATCAGGATTGGTGGAAGATCTATCAACAATCTGCAATATACAGATGACACAACCCTGCTTGCTGAAACTGAGGAGAACCTGAAGTGCTTGTTGCAGTCAAGGACTGCAGCCTCCAATATGGACTGAGGCTCAATGTCAAGAAGACAAAGGTTCTCACCACTAGACCAATTGTCAGCATCAGCTTGGATGGTGATGAGATTGAGATTGTTCACAGCTTTAGTCGGCTTGGCTCCACAATCAACACTCTTGGCACCAGGAGCCAGGAAATTAAAAGATGTACTACGATGGGAAAGTGTGCTGTTAGGGACCTCTCCAAAGTACTGAAGAGCAACAGTGTCTTTCTGAAGATTAAGGTGCGTCTCATACAGGCCATGGTCTTTGCAATCACTTGTTAGGTGTCAGAGAGCTGGACAATGACTAGGGAGGATAGGAGAACTGATGCCTTTGAGCTTTTGTGTTGGAGAAGAGTATTGAGGATGCCATGGACTGCTAAGAAAACAAACAGATTCATCCTGGAGAGTGTTAAACTGAACTGCTCCTTGGAGACAAGGATTCTGAGGCTTCGTCTGACATACTTTGGTCATGTTGTAAGGAGAGACCTGTCCTTGGAGAAGGACATTATGCTTGGGAGGGTGGAGGGCCGGCGCAGGTGGGAAAGGCCCTCTAGGAGGTGGACTGATTCGGTTACTGGGGTAATTGGGATGAGTCTGTTGGAGACAATGAGATTGGCATAGGACAGAACAGAGTTTAGGGCTGTTGTATACAGGGTCGCTATGAGTCGCAAGTGACTCAACAGCACATAACAAAAACAAGAATTTCTATGATATATGGTAATGTTATGTGTAATTTTATAAGAAACGTGTGTGTGTGTGTGTGTGTGTGTGTTTGTGTGTGTTTTAATCCATACATATGGTGGCATAATGATAATGAGTGTGCTGTTCACCTAAAGATACTGGTTCAAATTCACCAGCTACTTCAAAGGAGAAAGATGGGCAATCTCTTTCTGTGTGATTAACTACCTCTGAAAACCGACTGGTGTGTTGCCAAGCCCTTGTCTCCATTTTGGAGACTGGGTGAAATGGCTGGACTGTGTAAGATGCGCTCACTTGTTTTGGCTGAGGGTCAGTGTGGAAATGTTTCATTGTTTTTTATTTAAGCCTCTTGTTTAGCATCAACAAGACCTCCTGGGGGGCCTTTATATTTAAAAGTTGGGCCCAAGGGATTATATGTTAATATCTTGTTACTATATTTTGGAGGAACAGCACTCTTCTGTCAATTTGCTGTGCTGAGGTAATCGGGGTTTGCTGTGACACTGAACCTTGTGCCATTGGGGTCTCAAATGATATAATGGCTACCCATGGTGGACAATGTTTGGTGGAGCTCCCAGATATCCCAGGTCCTGTGGGTGTGAGCCTGTTTGGGAACAGTTTTATTTTGTTATGTTAATGACATGGTACCAGACTAGCATGGGCCCTAAATATAATCATTTCTGAGTTATAAAATAGAGCCGAAGAGGTAAAGAAACGTATACAGGAGGAAGACATACACACATAGCTGGTGCATTTACAAATCCAGAAACTTCGAAACTGCTGACCACAAGAAGCTGAAACAGACAAAGTAGGGTGGATATCCTTCTTTTTCCCTTCAAGTCACACTTAAATTCAGGCTTTTAGTCTCCTAAATTGTGAGGAGATTAAATTCTGTTCTTTAAAGTCATTCACTTGTGATATATTCTGTTATGGAAACACCAAAAACATTTAAAAAACAAACAAAAACCCAACTCTATGAAGCACAGTTTGCCCTCCAACTAATTATTAGGATATACATAGTGAAGGACCTGAGAGCATTTCATTGCATTGTACATGGAGCCACCTTAAGTCAGATTCATCTTCTTAAGTCTTTTAATATGGTGGACTTCACGGAATGATTTTCAGATGCTCAATTAGTTTTGCATTCCAGACTTTCATCATAGCTTATTATTTTATTTATATTGCTGGATTTAATTTACTAATACTATGTAGAAGATTTGTGCATATATGTTTATTAGGAACACTGATCTTAAGCTTTCTTTTACTGCATCATCTTTATCAGTTTATGCTGCCTTTGTCAAGTGAATTTGGAAACGTTTCCCATTCTGTTATAAAACCTGTGCTACTTCTTCTTATAAATTCTCCAGTGAAAATGACCTGAATCTAAAGGTCGTCTTTTTAAAAAAAACACCTGTGAATTTCTTTAAAAGAAATAGGACTATACAGGCAATCTATTTCTTCTTGTGTGGTTTTTTTTGTAATCTGCTTTCTAGTACTTGATCCAAACTAAAATGCTAAAACTCACTGCCGCTAAATTCTAATCAACTCATATCTGACCCTAGAGTGAATTTTCTAGAGGCTGTATATTGCACAGAGTAAGACTGTCCGCCTTTCTACTGTGCAATTGCTGGTGGCATGGCCTTTGAATTAGCAATTCAACTCCCTACAAAGTACACCACCATTGCTAAGTGCTTACTTACACATTTTCAATTTTGTTTCTGCTGTTGTTAGGTGCCATCAAGTAGACCCTCAACTCATTGGCGAGTGAGCCTATGTACAACAAACCAAAATTCTGTCTGTCCTGCACCATTCTCATAATCTCCATTGTGCTTAAACTCATTATTGGAGTCACTGTGTCAGTTTATCTCATGGAGGGTCCTCCTCTCCTTTGTTGACCTTCTATTTTTCCAAGCATGATTTTCATTTTAGTTAATATACATTGTGGTTGTAAAATTTTCACTTAGTTCCAAAGTATATCCTTTGCTTTTTCTATTGCTTTCAATAGTGTGCAACCACACTTCCTTGACCATGGTTATAAAAGCTGATTTAAAGTTTTTACCTGATAATTCTAACATCTGTGAGGCTCATGATTGACAATTATTAATTGTCTTTCCTTTGAGAGTTGAGAGTATAGCCTCATTCTTTTTGTGGTGTTGTTTATTAAATTGGAAACAACTCATGACTTACCCTCCAATGGGTTTTCAGAAGCAGTAAATTTCATTAAGAGTTGACTGACCATTTTTCTCCAGGAGAGCAGCTGATGAAATCAAACCGTGTGAAAGCAAAGACGACAGAAAAAGAATCAGGGCCTTTGGATTGTGATACATTTTGAATTAAGATGCATATTCAATATCCCATAGACTGCCAAAAAGAATAATCAAGTATGTCTTGAAGCACAACCAGGCTGCTCCTTCAAGGCTAGGATGATGAAATTTCATCTCACATACTTTGGACATGTTTTCAAGACGATTTAGTCCTTGAAAAAAAGACATTACTTTAGGAAAGGTAGTGGGTTAGAGTAGGAAAGGAAGATCTTAAAAAGACTGACAGAAAGATTGTAACAATGGGCTCATGGATCTTAGAGAGCATGTGGACAGCTCAAGATAGGACAATGTTCAAATCTCTCGTGCAGGGAGTGAGCATGAATTGTAGTCAACAGCACATAACAACAACGTTAATTTGGTCATCTATCTCTATGAGTCTGAAGCCACTTAATGAGTAAATTAACAAATGTTAATTATTGTTATGGCCCTCTGCTTCTTACTAAAGCCTTCAGGAAAACTCTGCTTTTTAAAAAACCAAAACAAAACCAAGTGATCCACCTGGTTGTTGTTGTTGTATACCATCAAGTCAGTACCGACTCATAACTGACACTCCAGAGGATTTTCAGAGGCAATTAATTGCACAGGAGGAGATTGCCCACCCTCCCGCATAGCAGCTGGGGGATTTGAACCTTGTGGCTTTTGAATTGCAGTGCAGCTTCTTGGCACTAGGCCGCCAGAGTTAAGTTTGTCATTTCCGAACCACAATGGTGAACTGAATGTGAGTTCAGTGCTCAAAGCCTTTACCATGTTATTTGACTCTGTCTCATGTGTTCACCACCCAGTGGTCAATCTAGGAGCTGTGAGGTGGTCTAGTTAGCATTTTAGTTCTCAGAAAGCCTTTGGGTTACTGCTTAAGGTCAGATCTACAAATACTCAGTTCAGAAGTAAGCCATGGGCTCCATACAGTACTTTATGGGAAACTCTCTTGAGCTCCCTCCACTCTGTGATCTAACACTCTGCAGTTCTCTGGGTTCCCCTTTCATGGTCCTTCAGAAGGCTAGGGCTTTAGTTTACTTGCTCAACTGAATACGTCTAGCAGCTGTGTCTCTGTCTGGTGCCAAGTGGTGGGAAGAAAGACAGCAAGAGAGAGAGAGAGAGAAAAGCAGTTGGAATTTGTCCCACGCTCTTGGGATTACAACTCCTCTCATCAGAGAAAAGAACTCTCTTTCCCTCTGAGTTTTGGATGCTGGTCCAGCCTCACTATTACCGTGTCTCTGCAGGATTGACAAGGGTTTAAGGAGGGGTGTGGGGGAAGACATCCTCTCTTTCTGAGCCATAGAAATTCTCAGATTTTTTTTTTCACTCGCTGGTCCAGAGAGTGAGCAAAAGATCTTGAAGATCTTTCTATTCACATCAGTGAACTGAGTTTTGAGCTTTTGCTGAGTCTATGTCAGAAATAAGAAAGCTCTCATCCCATTGTTAGTCCTCTGGAGTCTAGACACCTGCCTCCATTCTATATGCTTACATTTACTTTTGAGCCTGTAAAGTGCTCAGAGTTTATAGCTCTATTTAGAGAGCGAAAGAGGATGAAGTATGTATACTCATATTTCTCAGAAGCAGAATTTTTAGTTTTTCCCTTGTTTGAAATAGTTAATATCAGAAGAAGAAGCAAATATTTAGACTTCGATGTTTTTTTTTTCTTCCAAAATACATTAGTTTTGTTGTAGGACTTATTCAATTGAGATCATCTGTTTCCTTAAGTGTTAATTTTGCCTTAAAAAAGATAATCTGTTTCATCCACTTTTTCACCTATCAAACAGTTCCCTTTTTAAACTTCTGTGATAATAGTAAATTGGCACTGTTAACGGATATGTATCCTCCTTTTTTGTCATTCCTGCCTCTTTGGCACAATATTTCCTTTTGAGTTATTAATGAGAGGCTAAATTGATTGGCACAAGTGTCATTCTCATTCCTCTAGTCCAGCCTCTGGCACAAGTACTAATGAGTTTTGCCATGAGTGTCAGATGAGCCAGGAGAAGAGAGGCACCTATACTACCCACACAGCAGGTCATTAGCATAAAATGTAATTCTTGAATTCATTGCTTCCCTCTTTGACTCTATCTTTTTCATCTATGGGACACATAGTGGAGTAAAGGGTGTTTTCAAAGACTATGCTGCTTTCCACAGGAGAGATTAAGTTCTGAGTGGTTGGAATCACTGTAACTGAGAGGACACTCACGTGCAGCCTGAGACTTTACTCACGTGTGATCTGTCCTTCAACTCTTACATCCATTTGTGGTCTTGGTCCTTGGTGGTTCTCAGAGAGGATCATTAAATATGCCATAATAGTAGGCCAGACTGTTGTACCTTATGGTTTCAGCTAAAAAATTCTACCACCAATAAAATATTCAACTATTATATATCAATAAGTAATTCTCCCATCTGCAAATAATGTGAATAACAAAAGAAGAGAGGAAAATAACTTGATTCAAGAACTTTAATGACCTCCTCACTGAGAGATGTGATTCATAAGGCAATGATCATATCATATCATATCTACCATTAAGTGCATAGAAACTAGCAAAAAAAAATTTAACCATAAGAGAACAGTAAAGTGCTTGCTGAATGGAAATCATTAGCGGATGTCATGGTGAATGTGAAAAAGGGTAGTAATTATAATTTTGCTCTTTTGCAGAGTTTCTACTTGCTGCAGACGGTCAAGGACTATAGTCGTCAATAAGGATTGAAGCTCAACATCAAGACAACAAAGATTCTCACCACCAGGCCAATTGGAAGGACCATGATGGATGGAGAAGAGATTGAGATTGTTAATAATTACAGCTTGCTCGGCTCCTCAATCAACATTCTTGGCACCAGCAGTCGGGAAATCAAAAGATGAATTGCATTAGGTAAATCTGCTGTTGGGTATCTCTCCCAGAATACTGAGAAGCAACTATGTCAGGTGTGCCTAATCCAGGCCATGGTCTTCACAATTATTTGCTATACATTAGAGAGCTGTATAATGAGTAAGGAGGATAGAAGAATTGATGCCTTTGAGTTGTGGTGCTGGAGAAGAGTCTTAAACATATCACAGACCACCAAGAAAGCAAATAGGCCTATCTTGGGGAGGGTGAAATCAAGTTTTTCCTTGGAGGCTAGGATTTTGAAGCTTCATTTCACATACATTGGGCATGTGGCCAACAGGGACCAATCCTTGGAGAAGGACACCACGTTCAGAAAGGCAGAGGGACAGTGCAGGAGAGGAAGACCCTGGATGAGATAGATTGATACAGTAACAAGGGCAGTGGGGGGAGGTGTGTTGGAGTCCATGAGACTGGCTCAGGATAGGGCATGCTTCAGAGCTATTGTACACAGGGTTGCTATGAGTTGCAGGTGACTCAATGACACATAACAACATTACAGAGTTGTATAAAAAGCATATACAACATGGGGAAGGTTGGGACTGACTTCTACCCACATCATAAAGTGGAACTGTCCCCATCAATAATATCCATAGTACTAAACAAACAGCTCCATGATCAGACAAGCCACTCCACCTGCTCCTGTACCTCTTTCTGTGAATCACTGGGTCCAAATTTCATTGTAACTCGACTCACAAACTTTATTGACAGTTCTGAAGTTTATTAGGTAAACAGGTTAGGAAGCGAGAGAGGAAAGGATTATCACACAATGCATGTGCAGGGTTAGTCCAGTAGTCTCAAGCTAGCTTGCTGCTGTTGTTTTTAGGTTTCCTTGAGTCAAGTACAGCCCATAGCTATCCTATGAACAACAGATGTGAAATATGTCATATCCTGTGCCATTCTCACGTGTCCTGACACTCTACAGCTCATTAGGGCAGTAACCTTGTCAATTCTACTGGTTGATGTCTTCCTCTCCTTCATCAACCCTCCACCTTTTTGGGGTTTCATGTCCATCTGCAAGGAATAACCCCTCATAGCAACATGCCAGAAGAATGTGAGGTGAAGCCTCATCAACTTTATTTCCAAAGAACACTCAGGCTGCATCCTTTCCAAGACATATTTGTTTGTTCTTTTGGCAGTCCATGGGATGTTCAGTGCTCTCCTCCAACACCACAGCTCAAAGGCATCAGAACAAATTCTTCTGTAATCCTTAGACATTGTCCAGCTCTCAGATGCATAGCAAGTGATCAGAAAGACCATGGCCTGAATTAGATGCATCTTAGTTCTCAAACTGACATCATTACTCCTCAATAATTAGAGAACTATAAAAAAATAATTAGGGGAAGATCTATAACTACAGAATTTCCCAGTTCAATATGTCTCCTGATTTCTTGACTACTGGTACCAAAAGGTGTTAATTGTGATCCAAATAACATGAAATTGTTTACAGTTTCAATCTTTTTTCTATCATGTTGTTGCCTACCAGTCCAGTGATTAAAATCTTTGTCTTCTTTACATTGAGATGCAATTCATATCGAAGACTATGTTCTTTGATCCTCTGCAACAAGTGCTTCAAGTCCTCCTCACTTTCAGCAAGCAAGGTTATGTCATCTACATTATGCAGGTTATTGATGAGTGTCCCTCTGATCCTGATGCCACATTCCTCTTCAAAGAGTCCAGATTCTTGAATAATGTACTCAGTATACAGATTAAATAGATATGGAGAGAAAATACAACCCTGATACACTCTCTTCCTAATTTTAAACCAGGTAGTATTCCCCTGCTCTGTTTGCATAACAGCCTCTTGGTCTAGGCATAGATTTCACATGAACACAATAAAGTACTCTGGGAATCCCACTCTTCTCAATGTTAACTATAATTTGTTATGATCCACACAGTCAAATGCCTTTGCTAGTCAATTAAGCATAAATATACATTCTTCTGGTGTTCTTTACTTCCAGCCAGGATCCATCTGACATAAGCAATGATATCCCTGGTCCTACCTCTTCTAAATCCTGCTTGAACGTCTGGCAGTTCCCTAACTAAATACTGTTCTAACCATTTCTGAATGATCTTCAGCAGCATTTTACTTGCATGTGATATATTAATACTATTCAATAGTTTCCACTTTCTGTTGGATCACATTTTTTTGAGAATAGGAACAAATATGGACCTCTTCAAGTCCATTGGCCAGACTGCTGTCCTCCAAATATCCTGACATAGACTGGTAAGAGTATCCAGGGCTGCATCTGTTAATTCAAGTGAGTCAATTAGTAACACATAGATTCCTGGGACTTTATTTTTTGCCAGTGACTTCAGTACAGCTTCCACTTCCTCCTTCATTACCATTGGTTCCTGTTCATAGGGTACTTCCTGAAATTTTCCAATGTCAAGTCAGATTTACAAGGCACAATTCCTCAATTAGTGAAAGACCAGGTCCAATTCCACAACATACTTTCTTCAATCATCCAGCATACTTTATTTCAGAGCAGTAACAAATTTCCAACAAGCAAAACCTTTAACTGTGGCTTCATCTCCAGGTTTCCTCTGGTTTACATTTTGTCACAGTCTCTCTTCATAGTCTCCCCACAGTTGGAAAGCACTCTGTCTTATATTCATCTTACAGTTGTTTTTTATTTGCAAGACCATGTGTCCTCAGTTGAGATAGCTAGAGAGCATACCCCCAGTGGGGGCAAACACAACGGATAGAAAAGCCTTTTTTTTTTTTTTTAAATCTAACACCACAAGAATGAAACCTTAAAGTTATGCATATGACATGAGTAGACTTGAAAGAAAAGCTTTAGGTAATAATGGACAAACTTTACTAGTCAGGCCAAAAAAGGATTTAAGTTTCCAGTCGCTGGTAGTTCGTGGTACTTTATTTTTAAAGATGACTCCTTCTCAGTTCAAAATGCTTCATGTAGATGGCCTTTATTGTTAGTGGAAAGTCACTCAAACATTTTTCTTTTGTGTATGTGGTGACCTTCTCTCCTTTCTGCTTCACTCCCATAGGACACTTGAAGGGTGCACAGAAAAAAAGTCTGGTGAGACCCAGCAGTTTGATCAGGGTCTGCAGGGGCTGCTCTGTACAGTGAGGCTTTCCTGAGAAGTTTTCCTTATCACCCCATTGCTGGAGAGTCATTAAAACTGAAATTTCAGTATTCACATCTTTGGACTACCAAAAGAACAACAAATCTGTCTTGGAAGAAGTGCCACAGAGATGCTCCTTGAAGGTGAGGAGGATTGACACGTCATTTCACATTCTTTCAGGTTATGAACAAGAGTCAAGCTTTGGAGATAGACATCATGTTTGGTAAAGTAGAGGGTTAATGAAAGAAAAGATGGTCTTCAATGACATGGATTAACACAGTGACTATAACAAAATGCTCAACCATGGTGGAGATTGTGAAGATGGCACAGGATAGGGTAAGGCTCAGATCTGTTGTTGTTCTTAGGGTTGCTATGAGTCATAGGAAACTCCACAGCACACAACACCAACAAAGACATGTAGCTTAAAACCACATATTTATCAGTATCTAAATTTAATCTTCTTATGCTTTAACTATTTACCTTTTTATCCCCTCTATCTTCAACCTGTTCCATTTCAATTTAGTCTAAAACATAAAGAAAGAAAAACCAAAATCTCCTGTTAACAAAGATTCCTTTGATAAACTGACCTGGTGTGGGAGATACAAAGGGGTCGGGAAAGAATGCTAATCTCTTCAGCACTGGAGGAAGCAGGATTTCTGTCTTCCTTCCTGCCTAGACACCTGGGGAACGGGAAGGTGGCAGGTGAGCTAGTACTTCCATATTCTAATGGACATGTGTACACTGTTGTGAGAATATTATTTCATATTTATTTTTTTATACAAAAAAGCCAAAATAACACAGGACATGTTCCTAAAAATGTTGCTATTAACTTTTGTCAAGTTGACCCCAAATAACAGTGTCCTGTGTGCAAGGAAATTAACCACTGCCTAGCCCCACTCCCTGCCCCAGTCTGGCTGCAAGTTCAGACTGTTGTAATCTATTTAACATTCACTGACTGGTTTTCAGAAGTTCATTACTAGGCTTCTGCACTCTCCCCAGTTTATCTTAGTCTTAATGTTACACTAAAACCTGTTGACATCGCATTTTTGGTAGGTGTCGTCAAGTACGACTTAGAGTGACCCTATGAACAAAAGACTTGAATTTCATCCTGTGCCATCCCTGAAACACCTGAACCAACTGCAATCACCATGTCAATCCATCTTGATGGGGGTCTTTTTCTCTTTTGCTGACCCTCCATCCTTCCAAGCATGATACTCTTTTCCAAGGAATAGCTTCTCTTAGCAATATCTTCAAAGTGTTAGAGACAAAGCTTTGTGATCCCTGCCTCCAAGGAGCACTCTGGTTGTACCTTTCCAAGGCATACCTGTTGACTGTTTTGGTAGTCCATGGAATATTTAGTCATATTGAGGTTGTTATGTGCTATTTCGTAGGAACTAACTGACTCATAGCTGACCTTCCAGAAGGTTTGCAGGGGCATAAATTACATGGGAGGAGATTGCCAGTATGTCTTTTGAAAGGTAAGCTAATGGACTCTTGAGCCACCTACCTTTGCATTAGCAGCACAATCCCTTAAACACTAAGCCACCAGAACTGCTCCTGATACAGGCCATGGTCTTTGCAATCACTTGCTATGTATCAGAAAGCTGGACAATGACTAGGGGTGATAGAAGGAGAACTGATGACTTTCATTTGCGGTATTGGAGTACTGAACATACCATGGACTGCTAAGGGAACAAACAGGTTTGTCCCGGAGAGGGTTAAACAGTCTGCTCTTTGGAGACAACAGTTCTGAAGTTTCGTCTGACATATTTTGGACATGTTGCAGGGAGGGGCCAGTTCCTGTAGAGGTACGTTATGCTTGGGAGGGTGGAGGGACATTGAAAGAGAAGAAGACCCTAGATGAGATGGATTAACTGAGCGAGGTAGTAGAAGTAGGTGTGTCAGAGACAATAAGATTAGTACAGGATAGAACAGAGTTTAGGTCTGTTGTACACAGGGTTGCTATGAGTCACAGGTGATTTGACTGCTCATAACAACAACTCCAACATCACAACTCAAATGATATGCTCCTGATGCATACTGTTTTGATATGAAAACATACAGTGTTTCCTTGTTCTGTTTGGATAGCAGCTTCTTGGTCTAGGTACAGATTTCACATGAGCACAATTAAGTGTTCTGGGATTCTCATTCTTCTCAATATTAGCCATAGTTCGTTGTGACCCAGAGTCAAAACCCTCTGCATAGTTAATAGCACAGCTAGACATTCTTCTGGTATCCTCTGCTTTCAACCAGGGTCCATCTGGGATCAGCAATAATATCCCTAGTGCCATGGCCTCTTCGAAATCCAGCTTAACTTCTGGCAGTTCCCTGTCAATGTACTGTTCCAGTCATTTTTGTATGATCTTCAGCAGTTTTTTTTTCATGCATGTGGTAGTAATGATATTGTTTAATAATTCCCACATTCTATGAGATGACTTTTCCTGGGCATTGGAACACATGGATCTGTTCCAGTCAGTCGGCCTGTCAGCTGTCCTCCAAATTTTCCGGCACAGACTAGTGAGCATGTCCACCACTGCATTAGTTAAGTTGAAAAAAAATATCAATCAGTATCCCATCTATTCCTGGGGCCTTATATTTTGTCAATGTCTTCAGCACAGCTTGAACTTCTTTCTTTGTTACCACTGACTCTTGTTTATATGACAGTTTCCGACATTTTTCAGTGTGGACCAGTTCTTTTTGGTACAGTGACTCTGTGTATTCCTCCCATCTTCTTTTAATGCTTCCTAGATCATTCAAGATTTTGCCCATGGCATCTTTGACTATTACAACTCAAGGCTTGAATTTGTTTTTTAGTTCTTTCAGCCTGAAGAAATGCTGAGCAAGTTCTTCCATTTTTATTTTCTGATTCTAGCTCTTTACACATAATACCATCCAAACCTGCTCTGACAGTGGTGTGCAGGTGAGAGGTGGCTACACTTGAGGTGCTTTGGCCAGGAAGCAAACCTGAGTCTCCTGCATGGAATGAGAATATTCTACCATTACTGAATCACCATGGCCTCTGTTCTTGTCTATGAATGTGTGTACACTCACTAAACAGTTAGACATTAAGACTTCCCTCTGTCTTAATATGTTATATGGTACCACTTAGTTGTCTATGAGCTATAGTGACCCTATAAGAACAGACCTGAACCTTAACCTATTCTGGGCCATCCTCACAATCTCCGATACACTTGAGCTGTTATAGCACTCTATCTATCCATCTCGTTAGGAGTCTTCCTTTCTTTCTCTGACTCTCTACCTTTCCAAGTATGATGTCCTTTTCTAAGGACTGGCCTCTCTTGACAACATGCTTAAAGCATATGAGACCAAGTTTCATCGTCCTTGTCTCTGAGGAGCACCTTGATTTTCCTTGCTCTAAGACAGACTTGTTCCTTCTTTTGGCAGTCCATGGGATGGATATTCAATACTTTTCTCACAACTCAAAGGCATCAACTTTTCTGTCATCCTTATTAATTTTCCAACTTTCAGAGACATAGCAAGTAAATGAAAAGACCAGATTCATCTTAGTCTTTAAACTGATATCCTTGTGTTTAATCACTTTGGAGAGGTCCATAATAGAAGATTTTCCTGATGCAGCGCTTCTGATTTCTTTGCAGTAGTTACCATGGGTGCCCATTGTGGATCTAAGTAAAATTAAATATTAACAATTTCAATCTTTTCTCCATCTGTCAGGACTTTGCCTACGGATACAGCCGTGAGGAGTTTTGGTTTCTTGATGTTGAGTTGTAATCTATACTGAAGGTTGTAGTCTTTTGATCTTCTAGGGCAAGTGTTTCAAATCGTCTTCCTTTTAGCTAGCAAGGTTTTTCATCTGTATAATGTAGGTTGTAGATGATTCTCCCTCCAGTTCTGATGTCCTAGTCTTTTTCATATAGCCTAGCTTCTCAAAAGGGTTGTTCAACCTACCAATTGACTAGGCATAGCAAAGGCCTACAACACTGATGCTCACCTTTCCTGATATTAAACCCTTGTTCTGTTCAGATGACAGTTTCTTGGTCTAAGTACAGGCTTCACACAGGCACAATCAAGTGTTCAGGGACTCTCAATTTTTTCCAATGTTATCCACGATTTGTTATGATCTACAAAATGCCTTTGGATAGTCATTAAGACAGAGAGATACCCTTCTAATTTTTTCCTGCTTTCAGCCAAGATCCATCTGATATGAGCAATGATATCCTTCATTTACAATCTCTTTTTAATCCAGTTTGCATTTCTGGCAGTTCCCTCTTTATGAACTGTTCCAGCCATTTAAAAATAATCTTCTGTAAGACTGTACCTGTGTGTGATATTAATTATAGTGCTTGATGATTTCCATATTTTGTTGGATGACCTTTTTTTGAAATACAGTGGTGATAGTAGTTTTTCAAAAGTAAAGGAAAATGCCTTTACTTGGCTGAACTAAAAGGTTCTCCTCTCCTGCTGATTCACATATTTTACTGACAAGTTCTTGGTCTATGAAGTACAACTCTCTAGTTACTGGATTCAGTTTCACACAGGCAGAAGGAGGTGGGGTACAGGCTCTTACAGTCCTATACTTTACCTTACACTAGCCTCACAACTCATGAGGGGGTTTTATTACAGGGGAAAAAGATGCTTATAATTTTTTTATCAGTATAAGATTTTAACCATTTGCTTTTTAGTTCTCATATTGGTTGCCAGATATTTTACTAGTATATATCGTTAATTTCTAGATGGCAAGAAACTGTGCTACAATCCCAAAGACACAGGGTTCGAATCCATCAGCCACTCTGTGGGAGAAGGATAGGTAATCTCCTCCCATCCACCTAACTGCTTCTGAAAATCCGACAGAGGGTCAGCTATGAGTTGGTTCCAACACAATGGTACATAACAACTACTTTTTAATAGGATTGCCTCATTTTCTTTCATAGTACTCTTTGATCTTTTTGTCTTTCTCATTTTTCTTCCCTTAAAAACAAAAAATTCCATGTTTTAAATCGCAAGATCACCATTATTGTATTCCTTATTCATGTTTATAACTATTAACTATTAATATTTATATATTTTTAAATCACTATATTTTTTAAAATATGAAGTTGATGACTAATATTTAGTAGTTCTAACTACTCTCCTTAGTATTTACCATTTTCATCATCTTCAACAGTCTATATCTGATTACAGCTCATTAAGAAAACAAAGTTAAGCAAAACAATTAGCACATAGAGCCCTCAATTCTTGGGTCCTAAGCACTTAACTGCTAGGAGTGGCCCCCACCTTTGGGTGACTGATGCCTTTCCCATATTGTTCCATTCTTCCTGAAAGGAACCAAATACTGCCATGATCTCCTGATAACCACAATGAAAGCACTCATCACTGACCATTCTAACCACTTCAATTTTATTTCTAAATCCTTCCAATTTGCAAAATAATGTCTATGTTCTTCCTTTCCACTGATAACAATAAAGGCATCTTATTAAGTGCCTTGAGGAAGTATGTTTCAAAGGGGAGATGTGGCGGCCTGGTGGGTTAAGGTGCTGTGCTGCCAACACAAAGGCAGGCAGTTTGAATCTACTAGCTACCCCAAGGAGAAAGATGGGCAACCAATCTCCTCCAGTGTGATTTACTGGCTCTGAAAACCTGCTGGAAGATCATCTATGTGTGAGTTAATTCCAATTTCAGGGCACAGAACAACAATACGAGCTGAAACGAGCCCTGGAGATACATGTAGCTTATGTCTTGTCTTGCTAAAGTTGGCCATTTGAACCTACCAACTGCTCTGAGGAAGAAAGACAACATCTCCTCCCATTAAGACTTAAAGCCTCAGAAACCTGATGGAAGGTCAGGACGAATCAAAACTGAATAGACAGCATTTGGGTTCTGCCGTTAAGAAGATCTGGTAGTGGAGTGGCAGAAGTGCTGGGCTAACCAGAAGGTTAGCAGTTTCTCCACAGGAGAAAGATGAGGAAATCTGCTTCCATAAAGATTTACAACCTTTTAAACCTTGCAGGGGTAGTTCTACAATGTGCTGTAGAGCCTTCAACTGGAATGGATGCAGCAATCGGTTTGATTTTGGTTATCTCACCATATATATGAAATAGGTAGTATTGTGATATGAAATATGAGATAGAAACTATTATGCCCATTTTACTGGTTAAATCAAGGAGGGTCAGACAATTTATCCAAGACCATACAATTAATAAATGGCTTTAAAGATAGGCAATAATATCTGGGAAACTGATAAAGCTTTATGAAGGAAAAGAAAAAAGCTTTGAAGCCACATTTGACAATATAATGAGGAAGTTATTAATAACTCTTGAAAGTACTTAGAAGATGGCGTCACCTGCCATGTTTCTTATGCCATTTCTTTTAATTACACACTTGTGTAAGCACTCAAACGCAAGATGAGTAAAAACTGGTGTTAGATCTATTATTATTATTATGCTTTTAGTGTCCAGTGTTTTCTTTCACTTTTCACAGCCCACTGTAGTATTTTTATATCATTAAGGTTAAAGTAGATTGAGAAGTTTGGCCCCAGTACATAAGGATTATTTAAAATAGCTCCTGAAGAAAGTGCACTGCTGGAAGAAGGCGGAGTGATGAAATCAAAGTCCTCTGGTTGACTAAGGAGACCCATCAGTTTGTCAATCAACTGAAGAGATACTGTATTAGGTACTGTGGTTCTTTCCAGCTTTGGCTTTTCAGTTCCAAACAACTGGAGAAATCAGTCACGTGTAAATTGTCTTAAATTCCTATCTAGGGCCAATTCTGTCTACAACTGCTTCCTCTCGTTGTCCCTAATGCTCACCAAGGGCTCCATCTTCAGCTCACTTCTCTTCTCCAGCACCATCCTCTGAGGTGGCTTTCCTATTGCCACAAGGATGCACCCATCACTGTGTAGAGGTCATACTTCCCTCTCTTATCTTAAAACTTCCTCCTGACTTCCAAGTATAAACCTCTCTTTTCCTTCTTACCAGGCAACTTCACCTAAGTGTTTCAAGTGTCTCAAACTCAAATATGTGCAAACCCCAATATCTTATCTTTCGCATAAAACCTATTACGGCTTCTTCTTCTAGGACCACTGAGGGAGTCAACAGAGTTAAAATTTACGGATGAACTATTTATGTAGTTAATAAAGCCAGTCCATTCAGTCTGAATGTATCTGAATCTGCTTTTTTCTTTGTTGATCACATCCGACCTCTTTGACTTTTACCTAATTGTTGTTGCTGTTGTTGTTATGTGCCATCAAGTTGGAACTGGCTCATAGCTGATGCTCCAGAGGGTTTTCAAAGGCTGTAAATGGCATGAAAAAAGACAGCCCATCTTCTTCCCACAGGGCGGCTAGTGGCTTTGAACCACCTGTCTTTGTTATCACTAGGCCACTAGAGCTCACTAATGAACTAAAAAAAAAAAAAAAAAACAACCCCCAACACAACTTTCCACTGGTTTCATCAATCTACCTTGACTACAAACACCAGAATAAGTGCTTTTGACATGATACTCTTAACTCTTGGGACTCACCAATAATGAGCTGGTGTATGCCAGTCTTGTGTTCTGTTTCCAGACCTATTCACTCTATATGCTGAGTGAATCATTCACAAAGCTGGATTATCTAAAGAAGAATATGGCATCAAGATTGGAGGAAGACTGACTGCCAACCTGCATTATATAGATAGCACAACATTGCCTGCAGAAAGTGAAGAGGACTTGAAGCACTTACTGTAGAAGATCAACAACTACAGCTTCCTCTATAGATTCCATCTCAACATCAAGAAAACACAGTCTACACCAACAAGCAACATCATGATAGAGAAAAGAAGGAAATTGTCAATGAATTCATTTTACTTGGATCCACAATCAGCAACCAGGGTAGCAACAGTCAAGTGATCAAAACATGTGCTGCACTTAAAAAAATCTGCAGTCAATAACCTTTTGTAAAGTTCTAATGGGGGCGAGGATGTAGGTTTAAAGGCTAAGCCACACCTACCCCAATTTATAGCATTTACAATTGCTTTGTATTCATCTAAAAGTTGGACAATGAATAAGAATGGCCAAAGGAGAATCTATGCCTTTGAATTGTAGGGTTAGCGAAGAGTACAGAATAATACCATGCATTGATAAAAGAATAAACAAATCAGTCTTGAAGGAAGTGCAACTAAGAGGTGCTCCTTAGTGAAACTTTTTCTCACATACTTTGAGCATATTGTAAGGAGGGGCCAGTCCTTGGAAAAAGACATTATTCTGGGAATGGGTAAGGGTCAGAGAAAGAAAGGAAAACCCTCAGTGTGATAGACTGGCACAGGCACTACCACAACAGCTTAAGCATTGCAGAAAGAGTGATGATGAAGGAAGGGCAAGGGTCAGATTTGTTGTTCATTGGGGTGCTATGAGTCACAGTCAACTTGCTTGCACTTTACACAAATATTAACTGCATTCCTATTTCTGAGCTGATAAACTTATAAATAGTACCAAAGTACGTTATGATAGATGGAAAAAAGACTGAGACTGTCAATGATTTTATCTTGCTTGGATCAGCAATCAACAGTCTTGGTCCTAGCAGTCAGGAAATCAGGAGATGTATTGCAGTAGACAAGTTTGCTGACAGGGACCTCTCTAAAATGCTGAAGAGCAATGATATCTGTTTGAAGACTGAGGTGTGCCTGAGTCTTCTCAATCACCTGCTATGCACCAGAGATCTAGACAATGAATAAGAATGACAGAAGACTTTTTGAGTTTTATAATTATGTAAGTTTAGGTTGCAATGCTGGAGAAAATAACTCATGGACTAAATAACCCATGAACTGCCAAAAGAATAAACAGATATGTCCTGGAAAGGGTGAGGCCAGAGTGTTCACTGGAAGCAAGGATGGTGAAGCTTCATCTTTTATACTTTGGACATGTACCTAGGAGAGGTTATTCCTTGGAAAAGGACATCAGGCTTGGAAAGATAGATGGAAGATGCCCAATGAGATGGATTGACACTGACTTCAGCAACGGGCTCTAGTGTCTCAGAGATGATGAAAATGGCACAACACAGGGCAGATTTTAGGTCGGTAGTTCATAGAGTCACTCTGAGTAGTACTCGACTTGATGGTACCTAACAACAACGAGTTAATAGGAAGTTCTGATGGCCTAGTAGTAAGGAGATATACTTAGAAAGATACATGGTTCAAATCCACCAGCTGCTCCACAAAAAAAAGATGGCAATCTCCTCCCATGAAATGAAATGCCTCTGTAAAGCTACTAGAGGGTTACTTAGGAGCTGGTCCCAACTTGACAATATACAACAATAAGAAGTATAAACAATATATTTTATAATGTCAGAAATGTATTCTCCCAGGATATATTATTCGGATGAAAGGACAAATAATTTTTCTCCTACTATAACAAGGGTGAAGCGGTTGGATTCTGCAAGGTGGGTTCTCGTGTATTGGTTGATGCTCAGGTGTGGACTGTTAGGTTGTTTTTTATTTCATTCCCACTTATGTGTGAGCTAATTGGACTTGCTGGATTTAGCTAACAATGAGCTGCTGGCTAGAAGCCTCTCTTTTATAGTCAATCAGGGCCTGGTGGAGGGCCTTTGCATTTAAAAGTTGGTTGGGTCCTGCAGTCAAGTGTAAACTGTGTTCTTCTAAGTAATACAGCACTGGTCTGTCAATTTGCTGTATTGAGGTAACTTGGGGTTGCTGTGATGCTGAACACTGCGATACTGATATGTCAAATGCTATCACAGACAGTGTTTGGTGGAACTCCCAGATTAAGACAGGCTTGGAAGCACAACTGGCATCACTTCCTAAACAGCATGCCTCTGGAAACTCTATGAACATAGAGAAACAATGATAGTTATACAATAGGGTTCAAATCTTTTGTTCATAGCATCACTATGCGTATTGCTGGAATCAACAACACTTAACTAGAACAACTGTAACAAGAAAGGTATTACATTAGATCTAAAATAATTTGGTCATTTTAGCAATTAAATGCAAAGAGAAGAAAAAGAATGCTTTTATTAAACACTATATGACAACATGCTTAGAGAAGCAGAGGGTCAGCCAAAGGCGGTGATAGACTTCAAGGGGGTAAACTGACACAATGACAATAATGGGCTTAAACACAGCACAGGTTGTGAAGATGGTACAGGACTGGGCTGAGTTTCATTCTGTCATAGATAGAGTTACTATGTGTCAGAACTGGCTCAATGGCACTTAACGTCAACTAACAGATGACATGTAATGTTTGGGCTGCTACCTGAAATGTCAACAGCTCCCATATATCAGCCTCTCCTGAGGAAAGATGGGAATTCTCTTCTCTTGTAAAGATTTATAGCCTTAGAAATCCTACAAGGAGGGCTGCTATGAGTCAGAAGTAACTGAAAGGCATTAGGTTTAAGGTTTTATGACTTATATGTCATATATGTCAAGTACTTTACCTATGTTAGCCACCAATTATAGTGACCCTGGACACAATAAAAGACAATGCTTTCTGGTCCTGCTTACCATGATCAGTTGAGAATTGGACCATTGTGTTCCACAAAGTTTAAACTAGCTGATTTTTTGGAAGGATCAAAGACCTCTCTTAGTCTGAAAGTTCTACTAAAACTTGATCAGCATCAAAGCAACCCACAACACCCCACCCCCAACCCCAGTGAAGAGCACTGGCTAGGAATTGAACTCAGCTTTCTTGTACTATAGGTGAGAACTTTACCACTGCACTATGCCCCAATTCACGTATGTTAGCTTACCCAATACACCCCTGATGTGGCTACAATTTTAATTTAAAAAACCAGAGCCATATTATTTGTTCATCCAGCAAATAAATGGTATAGCCAGGATTCAAATTTTATTTTATCCAGTATCCCAAACCCATGCACTATCATTCCATATCCTCTCACACCTAGAATATGCTCAACGATACAGATTCAATCAGTTATTGCTGTCGAGTTGGAACCAATTCATAGGTGATTCTCCAATGGGCTTTTAAAGACTGTAAATTGCATGAGAGGAGACTGCTCATCTTTCTCCCGTAGAAGCGCTAGTGGGTTCAGACCACCACAGACTGCGGGTTAGCAGTGCAACTCTCTACCGACTACTCCAGAAAAGCCCCCTGAATAGTATGGATTAAAGGTGAGTAAAATAAATATGTAATCCACCTAAGGGCCAAGTGATCTTTGGCAAAGAGGCGAAATCCATTATAGGTGAAAATAACAGCCTCTTTAACAAATGATGCCAACAAAAATTACCTCCATCTGGAAGAAACAGAATAAAAATCCACATCTCACACCATATACAAAAACCAACTCATGGTGGATCAGAGACCTAGAGGTAAACACAAAATCTATAAATATCATAAAGGAGAAAAAATCAGAACACATTTAAAAGACCTAATCCATGGAAGGAAAAGACCTTCAAACATCACCAAGAACCTATAAATAGGAGAAGATAAAGTAGATGAATAGGACCTTTTAAAAATCAAATCCTAGTGTACATAAAAAAACTTCACTAGGGTAAAGAGGAAACAGAATGACTTTATGAGGAGGAATGTGGCATCAAGATTGGAGGAAGACTCACCAACAACCTTATGAAGATGACACAACTTTGCTTGCTGGAATTGAGGAGGGACTGAAGCATTTGCTACAGAAAGTCAAGGACTATGGTCTGCAATAAAATTGAAGCTCAACATCAGGAAAAAGATTCTCACCACTGGGCCAACTGGCAGCACCATGATAGAAAGAGAATATATTGAGATTGTTAACAATAAAGACTCTTGGTACCAGCAGGACAGAAATCAAAAGATGAATTTCATTGGGAAAATCTGCTGTCAGGGACCTCTCCAGAATTCTGAAGAGCAATGATGTAAGTCTAGGGACCAAGGTGTGGTTAATCTAAGACATACTCTTCCCAATTACTTGCTATGCAACAGAGAGCTGAACAATGACCAGGGATGACAAAAGAAGAATTGATGCCTTTGAGTTGTGGTGTGGGAGAAGAATATTGCCAAGAGAACACACAGGTTTGTGCTAGAGAGGTGAAACCAAGCTGCTCCTTGGAGGCAAAGATTTTGAGGCTCTGTCTCTCATACTTCGAGCATGTGGCCAGGAGGGACAAGTCCTTGAGAAAGACATCATGCTTGGAAGGTTGGAGGGACACTGCAGGAGAGGAAAACCCCAGATAAGACTGACACAGTAATTAACTGGAGCTATGGGAGATAGGTGCCAGAGGCAGTGTTACAGACTCAAGATAGAGCAGGGTTCAGAACTTACTCTGGATAGGGTCACTATGAGTCATAGTTGATTCAACAGCCCATAAAAACAATAACAACAATGACTGGTAACAAATATTTATTAATGACATATTTGACAAAGGACTCATACAGAAAGTCTAGAAAATACTTCACAACCCAATTATAAAAGTTGGCAGAAGATAGGAAAAGATTCCTTACCAAAGAGGAATTTAGCAAAGAGGAATTGATTCAGAAGATCAGCAAACATATGAAGAAATGCTAAAGATCACTCTGGTACTGGTAACAGAATATTTTGTGCCATTTATGTCAGAATATTAAAGTCATAAGTGAGTAAAATTGTAAAGTTTCATTCAAATCACAATAAAATGTTCCACCAAATATGGAAAGTGTCATAAATCCAACATATTTTAAAGATGGAATTACAAATTAGTGGACAAATACTCATCTGATAGTGACATGAAAATGATTTGAGAAAAAAATCTAATGAGATACCTATCTCATATTTTACATAAAAATATATTATACGATGCTTAAAGGTTAGCTTAAAAGACAAAATTTCTATCAGGAAAAAAAAAATAATAGATCTAAGAAAATAGTTCTTTATATCTACCAACATGTAACCAAACAGTGAATGAATGTCATGTGGTCTTATCTGGAGAAAAATATATGATATATTCGAATAAAACCAAAAGATCACTAGCTATTGTTGTTGCCACTCTTATGTGCCATCAAGCTAAATACAACAGATACCAACCTTATGAACAAGAGACCAGAACTCTGTCCTAGCCTAAGCCAATCACATCATCTCTGACATACTTGAAACAATAGCTCCAGTCACTGTGTCAATCTATCTTGTTGAGAGTATCCTATCTTTCACTCACCTTCTACCTTTCCCAGTTGTTGTTGTTGTTGTTGTTGTTAGGTGTCCTTTTTTTAAAAAAAAAATGAGTATGACCCATAGTGACCCCATGTACAACAGATCTGAACTCTGTCCTATCCTGTGCTGTCCTCACAATTTATGACATATGAAAGCCCGTTGCAGAAGTTACTATGTCAGTCCATCTAGTTGCAGGTCTTCCTCTCTTTTGCTGAGCCTCCACCTTCCCAAGCATGATGTCCCTCTCCAAGGAATAGCCTCACCTAAGCAACATGCCCAAAGTATGTAAGATGAAGTTTTATCACCCTTGTCTCTAAAGAGCACTCAGGCTGCACTTTCTGCAAGACATACTTGTTTGTTCTTTTGGCACTCTAAGAGACATTCAGTATTCTTTTCCAACAAGACAGCTCAAAGACATCAATTCTTCTTCTGTCACTATTATTTATTATCCAGCTCTCAGATACACAGCAAGTAACTGAAAAGATCAGCCTGGATCAGCTGTACCTTAGTTAGTCCAAGTGGACATCATTACTCTTCAATAATTTGGAGAGTTCCCCAACTGCAAATTTTCCCAGGGCAATATATCTTCTGATTGCCTGACTGCTGGTACCAAGGAAACATCTGTGGAGCTAAGCAAGATGAAATCATTGACAACTTTTATCTTTTCTCCTGCTATCATGATGTTGCTTATTAGTTCAATGGTAAAAATTTTTGTTTTCTTGACATTAAGATGCAATACATACTGAGGCTGTACTCCCTGATCTTCTGCAGCAAATTCCTCAAATCCTCCTTA
>NW_006399768.1:22526650-22540068 GCF_000299155.1 Elephantulus edwardii | reverse complement strand
TGTAGCTTCTCAAATAATTTGCTCAGCATACAGATTGAATAGGTATGGAGAGAGAGAATACAACCTTGACAAACTTTCCTAGTACTACGTCCCTTCCAAAGAAACAGCCTTTCCTAGTAACATGAGAACTGTAAATCAAAACAGCAATGACATATCATCTCACCCCAGCAAGAATAGCAATGCTTAACAGGAAAACAAAGAACAAATGTTGGTGAGGATTTGCAGAGATTGGAACTCTCATGCACTGCTGGTAGAAATGCAAAAATGGTACAATCACTATGAAGGTATGTCTGGCATTTCTTCAAAAGGCTGAAAATAGAAATACCATTTGATTCAGCTGTGGAGGTCTGGTGGCCTAGTGGCAAGAAGTTGTGCTACAATCCCAAAGGCTCATGATTCAAATACTCCCCCCCACATACACACCAGATGCTCTGCGGGAGAAGGATGGGCAATCTCCTCCTGTGCAATTAACTGCCTCTGAAAATCCACCGGAGGGTCAGCTATGGGTTGGTTCCAACTCGATGGTACACGACAACAACAACAACATTCTCCTACTACTACTATGAATATACTCTAAAGGAAGCTGAGATATGACACAGAGGTATACATACAAATGTTTATTGTAGCATTATTAACAGTAGCAAAGAGACGGAAGAAGCCCAAGTGCCCATTAACAAATAGATGAATAGAGACATTGTGGCACATTTACTCAGAAGAGTACTATAGAGCACTAGAAAACAATCAACTCATGAAACACTACATAACATGGATGATTCTAGAAGACATTATGGTGAGTGAAATGATTTGGTCACAGGGGATAAATGCTATACAAAACTCAAGTTATAAAAATGGGAGGCTTACAAGGAGGGAGCTTGTGGCAAGAGCAGGAAAAGAATGGCTAGATAAGAAAGGTTAGTATTGGGATAGGTGAAAGGAAGGTTAATCTGAAAAGAGTGGATGATCAGACATCATGTGTGCTGCACTTAACAATCTAGAACGAGATAATAATTATGGAATGAGAAGAAACGGAGATTAATCTGTACAAATGAATGAATAAAAAACAATTTCTTTGTAAACCTTCATTCAAATCACAATTTTAAAAGGTATATATATATATTTGGAAGCAGAAGTGGCATCCACTTCCTAAATATCATGCCTCCAAAAACTCTATGAACTTTGATAAATGTTGATAGTTGTAGAGGGGCTTCAGGCCTTGTTTATAGGGTCGCTATGAGTTGTGCTCAAATTGAAGGTAATCAACAATATATATATATTTAATTTAGATCAACCATAATATTTTCTTTAAATTCCAGATTTCAGAAAGAATACAATATGTTTATGTTAATTAAAAGAGAAAATAGGTAAAAAATAAATGCTATTTGGTGGTAAAAAATCAGTATGCAATATATCTAATATTTCAAAGAAATATCTTTTGTTTCTGAGATTTTTCTAAATACAAATCCATCAATCTTTTAACAACCAAATAAGAGACATATATAGTAATTTAGACTGACAAGAAAACAAATGGGTCTGTCTTAGAGAGAGTGAACCAAGTTTCTTCTTGGAGGTTAGGATTTTGAAGCTCTCTGTCTTACATACTTTGGGAATGTGGCCAGGAGGGACTGATCCTTGGAGAAGGACATCTTGCTCAGAAGGATGGAGGGACAGCAAAGGAAAGCAAGACCCCAGATGAGATGGACTGATACAGTGACAGGGGCAATGGGGGTTGGTGTGTTGGGAGTCAGTGAGAATGGCTCAGGTCAGGGCAGGCTTCAGAGCTATTGTACATAGAGTCGCTAAAAGTAGCTGCTGACTCAATGGTCCATAGCAATAACAATATCAGTACTTATTTTATATAAAACACTGGACCAGGTATGCTAAGGACCAAAAAATAGAACAAGGCAAGTACCTTGTATCAACAAATAGTATCTACCAATTCAAGGGGTCAAGATAACACAGTAGCTGATGACAGACAGTATTCCAACATTACAGCATATATGATGTCCAACCTCAAGATATGTTCAATCTGAACAATTAGTTCCTCTCTAAAAACTAAAGGATGTATGTGACCTGTAAACCATACATTTCACAACATAATATTTGCATATTTATTAGAATCTATCTAAAGAACAGAAGTTACTTGCAAAGTCTATTCTCTAAAGCAGAAGCTATCCCTTGTGTATCTTCCAGTGCTATTAATTCAACTAGAAAAAATTTTGTCTGTATAAATGAACAAAAGTGCATTTCAGACTAGTCTCTATTTTAGTTATTAAGATACTAAATTACGATATGAGAATCTGTGAGGTTTTATTATTTATAATTGTATTGGAAATGGTATATTTTAAAATTGATGAACTCAGCATTTAACTTAACTTTTCTATTACGGTAAGTTCAGTCATTAAAAAAATCATTTTAATGGCATTTTATTAACTGGACACCGTACAAATGAAGCTTTTTTTTTTTTTTATGTGATAATAAAGGCTATGAGAATAGAAGCCAGGTTGTTTGGTGTGGTTTTTTTTTTTTGGCTTTTTTTTTTTTAGTTGGGCGTGACAGTCACTCCCTACTCCTCCTGTTTCCTACAAAGAAAGGCATTTTCTCAGCATCCACCCTCTTCCCTGGTTCCCCTGGGAGGCAGAGACTTTTGGGACTTGTGAATATTGAAGAAGGATCAGCTTAGAGTGGGCACAAAGGGAATGAAGAAAAAAAAAATAGGATTCTGTCCAACTTCAAAGCCCAATTAATACTTTCAGTATTCTACCTCCTATAGTCCCCAATGTTACCCTCTTCTTTTTAAAGTTCTGTGATCACAGAAACTTTTGTTGTAGCTTCTCAGTGGAAGTTCATTTTATAAACATGATGGCCTGATAACTAGTTTAGGAAGAACACATTTCTTTAATTTTGGTAAAAAATATGTAACATGGTATTTAACAATTCAACATATTTCAGCTTCCAATTTAGTGCTAATGATTATATTAATCATGTTGTACAGCCATTACTAACGGGTGGATTTTTGAAGGTTGGGGGGGGTTTGGTGGGTGTTTTGTTTTGCTTGGTTTTTTTAAATTTCTTGAACCCTTTCATTATCTAAAAATATTTTCCCTTTTAGACTTCCCTAATAGGTCATACTTTTTAACATAGGTCATACTTTTTAACACTTTATAGAACATCAGTGATATCAATTGCTCATTACTTTCTAAGCAAAGTCTAAGCTATGAATTTCATTTGGTACTATTAGTAATGAATGTGATACACCATAATATTGCATTTTACCAATAATCTCTGCTGAGTATTGGACTTCCCATCAATCAGAAGTGATTTATTATGGAAACTGTCGCAGGATATAAGGATTCATGCTAGTTGGAACCTGCAATTGCTCCTCTTCAAGAGGGCTTCCAAACAAGTCAAAAGCTTGGGAAACATAGTAAACAGAAAATGTCCTCACTTTCCATTTTACTTAGTCTTTATTATGTTAATTTAATGTGTGTTAAATACTCAAAATGAATTGATGATGGAGGTTTTCTAGTATCGTAATTTAGTTCACAGAGACATATTTAATCATGTAAATATTATAAAAACTAGATACCATATACACATTAACAAGGAGGCAAATCCAAGTCATAAAATAAAAACACTTCTCAATAAAGATTAGGACTGTCTGGTGGTAGAGTCCATATAGAGTTGCACTACTATCCTAAAAGCCTTGTCTCTTTGGTAGTCTGAATCCACCAGGGGCTCTGAGGGAGAAAAGTAATCTCTTCCCATGAGTTTTACAGCCTCCAGAAACCTGCTTGGTGGGGGGTGGGTGGGGGTGGTCAGCTATGAGTTAGTTCCACCTCAATGTCAATGAGTCTATGAATATTAAAACTACAATATCTAAATTTTAACAGAATTTTTATAGTCTGCAAGATAATAAAGGTAACAAATCCTACTAAGAACAATTGGACTGTATTTCAAAATATCAAATTTTATGTAAACTCTGAATCATCAATAGATGGAAAAATTTCTCAAAACATGCTTAAGATTTGATACTACCTGGCTCATCTATTCCCAGAGACATGAAGTAACCAAACGAAATAGATTAAAAGTGCCTATTTCATTATTAGGTGGATTGTTTTCCCTTATATTCTTTTTGGAGTCTCTGTACCCCAGTTTGTTGTAGATTAAAGTACCTGGCCTACTTCAAAGGTCTTGTTCACGGCCTCAGTGCAAACAGGTGGATGCTGGCATTTGTGGCAGTAGGCAGAACCAGAATGTTGGTGAAAGGTACAACCCCAGAGCCTATTTCAGGACAAATATTCTGAACAGGTTTGTTTAGGGGATTTTTGGGTTCTTTGTTTTGTGTTTTTAATATAACAAAACAAGTCCCTAGATATACAACCCCTCTGCGTGATTTAGACAAGAATCTTCCCACCAACTTTTTCACATCCATGAGTAAAATGAAAGTAAGACTTTGAATCTTTAAGAGAATATATAAAGTATATTGTGAAGCAATGCTGAAGAGTGATTCCTGCTCCTGTGGCCTTGTATTCTATGATCTGGGATTGCTGGGCTGGATAACCACCCAGTTTCAACCACATGCCCGTGGCCTGACCTCAAATAAAGAGAAGTAGTTGGCAGGGTTCACTGTACTATGTAGCAGCAGCAGCAGCAGCAGCAGCAGCAGCAACAGAAACCACCCCTTGTAGTTAGAGGAGCTTTTATTCTTTGTTTATAAATTTAAAGGCTTATAAATTTTTATGAACTGTTTGCAAGGTAAATACAACATGGTGGCAAGAGGACAGCTTGTCGAGCTCTGTCCAAAAGCCAGCCCACATGCTTTTCATTTGTGACATGATGAACCATATCATCCCAACTCAGCTTTTCCCCTACTTAAACATATAACAATTAGAGATGTTGTTCTAACCCTTTCAGGATCCTAGGTTACTATTTATTAGCATGATTAAATATTCTCTTGCTACCCAATGAACCCCTGGAGAGAATCCAAGTTATTATGTCATAGAGATCTGGGGGCAGAGTTTAACTCATGTCTCTCTGTTACATCAGCACCTTGGTGTATTTGCTTCATGAATCATCCAATAAACATTTCTACATCTTTTGCATCTGTACATACAGCTTCCTTCGAAAGCTTTGAGCTTAAACTGTCAAACCATTATTCAGTAGTCTGATAATATTTGCAATTAAAGAAAGGCTCTATAAGATCAATATTAGGTAATAAATAGTCCAATCTCAAGGAATCTGTAATGAGCTGAACATGCTGACAAAGCAAATACCACACTATTTACAACCTCTTTATGCCTACTATTGACTTATCACAGATAAAAGACTTTAAAAAGTAATCAATACCCAAATAGTGTCTAGAAATGAATAAGTTTGCTTACCCAACATAAATGCACCTTAATATATCATATCATTTATCCATCAATAGGTATTGTCACTGATGCAAGCAACAAATGAAATGTTGATTCTAAACAGAATGACTAATATGGAGGGTTATCGCTTCTTTTAGCACAGGCTTGAGATTCTATATACAATGTATACACGTGGTAAGTTGTCTATAATATACACATGCACACATGAAAGAATTAATAAAGGCAACTGTAAAACTTCTTAACATGTTATAGTCAGTAATTAACTGAAATAGGAATGAAAACACTCCAGACTGCAGTCTTTTGGAGGCAGGAGCTCACAATCCCCAAAGATTCAGAAGCATTACCTCATTGCAGCCTTGAGACAAGCTGAGCATTCACTCTAGGTCTTACCCAGCATCCACCGGTTCACACAAAGACAACAGAGGCGTGACCAATCACATTGTGGCTAGCAGGCACTGTTTCAAAGCCCTCTCCCAATATTACCCATTGACATGCTCGCTGGCAGCCTGCTGAACTTGTCGTCATGGCAACACATCCCAGCTGCTCACCGAGGCTTGCCTGCATTACTTTTCCTTTTCACCACTCACTTAGCTAATTAAAAATTTAAAACTATGTTTTGCATGTTGGACGCAAATTGAAACAATGCCGGGTTCTCTTTCCTCTTTCCTCTTCAATTCTACCCCCTCCCCAGTAGAGCTTTAAAAAATGCTGGAGGAAAAAGACGATTTGAAGGACACTCCCATGAAGTCCCAATATAACCAATCAATAGAGAGACTGCCATGTAGCTCCAGCCAGATGGAATTTGTCGCTAAACCTAATCTGCAGCAAAGAAAAATCAAACCATGCTCATCACTAAAGATGCTCTCTCCCGATTTTAAAACATAGCCAACTCGGCTTAGGTTAATTATGCTGAAAAGGTCATATTATTTCTGGTCAAAATGTTCTTTGAATGTTCCTCTTTAACATGTTTCTGATTTAAGGGGCAGCTCTACCCATAATTCCACAATGCAAGCAGAGCAAATAAATAAATAAAGTGCAGAGAAGAGCCTGTAGAAACTGCCAATATGGCAAGGGCTGAAAGAGGCTCCCAATAAAAAGCATACCTGTGAAACGGATGCTCAAGGGCTGATCACCAAAATGTGCCACTGCTGGTACAGCAGCCTAGCAGGTGCAAGCCACAGAAAGAAGATTCTAGCTTCTATTTACCCATGCACAGAGAACAAAACTAAACCTCCAAATTGTTACAGAGATAATGGCTGCCTCATGTTCATCATGTTCACTATCTTTTGGAAAACGCTCCTTAAATCCTCAGGTACTCTACCTAGAGTTGACGTCAAAGGATCCTAAGGTAAAAATGCCTCTTGTTATTTCAGCTTTCCACTTAACATGACAGACAAAAGAAAAATTAAAATCTGAACTTGAATCTCTACTGAGAAGCAGTAGAGATAATGGACAGCAGGACAGCACAATGATTCAGAAAGGCTAAGCAGTGCAATGGAAGGGGAAAGTCTGTACTTGCTTCAATTAAATGAGGAAATCAAGATATCAAAGACAGGCTTGGAAAGGGGACTTGGTGTCTGCTTCCTCCCAGGTTGGCCTCTGTCTGCAGTCATCCAGACTATCTGAATGGTAGCATTCAGTCTTCCAGGATGGTGCACAATGTGTAATCACAGGCAGGGCATCTTCTCTCCAACACTGCCCATGTCTCTGAATTGTCAGGTAAGTTGCCAAATACCATTGAGAAGAAGCTCCTCTACCACCACCACCACCACCCCTAGATAGAAGGAAAAGAAACTTCAAGGAAGCCACAAAGAGTTTTCATTGGCTTGTCAGGGTCATGTGAGCCTTAAGTGAGGAAGGGATGATTGACAGAGCTATCTGGGATATTAAAGGCAAAAATTAATTACTTCCTCCTCCTCTTCTCACCTTCAGTAACCAACAGATGGAACTTCTACAAGGACTCTCCTAGAGAAACATCGCAGGTTGCAAAGAGTACCTCTTAACTGCCACTAAAACGACAGTAAGAAGAATAAAAACCCAAAATCAGAATGGGAGGGAAGATAAAAGCAGATGAAATATCCAATAATTTTGGAAGCTGGAAAAGCAGATGAATAAACTAGATGAATTAACAAAGTGAAGAAAGTTTAAATGTATATACAAGTAGGAAAAGCAACCACAGATAGTGGCGTGAGTGAAGTAATTCTTAAATAATTTTGTGTATATGTCAAGGCTAAGAATATTAGTAAATACGTTATGGGAGAAGAAGATACAATTAGATTGGAGTAAGAAAAGAAAGAGTCCTGAAAATGTCTGGAAGCAATGATACCACAATAGCAAAAAAATATATCTAGCACTTAAGATTTTGGATTCTAAATACTAGCTTCAATCAGGGTTTCTTTTAAAAATTATTAGCTCCCTTTCTAAGGTAGGGCAAGCAAAAGTGAACGTGTTTCATATTTTTGCAAGAAAATAAAAATGGGGGGGCTCAAAAGTTGAAAGGTGTATTTCAAAAGGACACAGGATCCTTTCACAGGGTGTTGTTGTTGTTATGTGCCATCGAGTCGCTTGTGACTCATAGCGACCCTATGTACAAGAGCTCTATACGCTCTTCTATTCTGTGCCAACCTAGCCATCTCAAACGCACTTATTCCCACCTCTCCAGTCACAGAATCGATCCATCCCTAGCCAATGTGGACCAAGCTGGGAATTAAAAACCATAAAAAAAGAATCTAGGAGGCTACTGTAATTCTAAAGCAAACTAAAATTACATAAGATGTAATCAAAGAAATGGATTTCCCCCCTTTTTCATTATGAAGAAATACCAATTCTTAACTTTAGAAAGAATGAGAAAATGAGGAAATCACATTTTGAAGCCACTACTGGAAGGCACAGGGTTCTAATCTACCAACTGCTCACTGGGAGAAAGATGAGCAATCTTCTCCCTTGCAATTAACTGCTGAAAGCCCACAGGAGGGTCACCTATGGGCTGGTTCCCATTCCATGGTACACAACAACACCACTTGATAGCTAATTCAAACAAGAATCATCAATGAAAGTTAAACCACATGTTGGAACATGCTATTCCACAGCCTCAAAATCTCATTAACAGATTATTTTTTGAAGATAAAAAGAGAAAGACAAAATCTGGCAGATAGCAGTGACAAATGACCCAACTTAATCATCCTTTGTGATGTGCCTGCTAAGGTCATGTACTGATAAAGGAGTACAATATAATAAGTGCAGACTTGTTAAAAATAAACAATATGAATATAACTATGAATAAGTAATTGGGCAAGTCAAAACTGAACAATTAGCCTGTAAATTCAAAAAGGTCAACATCACAAAAGACAAAAAGAAGCTGTAAAATATTCTAGATTAAAATAGACTAATACAATGGACTACTACTACACATTTAAAACTAGTAAGGAATTTGTTAAGCACTGTATAACATGGATGAATGTAGAGTACCATATGTTGAGTGAAATTAATCAGTCACAAAAGAACAAATGTTGTGCCATTTGGGGATCCTTGCCTTCGTGGATGCAGGGCCATCCCAGTGGCCAAAAAGAAAAAGAGGAGTTTGGGACACAGAGCAACAAGCAGGGGAACGACTTCATCAGCTTTCTGCAAGAGGGTGGACTAAGTTGAGACCCCCTGCTCACAAGCTGCTTGAGTGGGAGGCCCCGATCTCCCACCTCTCCAGAGATAAAAGAAGACACTAATCTTCAGAAGAAAAGGTGCATGCGGTGAGGCACTGTGCTCAGAGTGAGCAGTCCCAAGTGCTTGTGGAGAGATAGGACTGAGGCTTCCGTGGGCATAGATCCTTCTATTTGGGGATCCTTGTCTCCATAGCTGCGGGGCCATCCGTGTAGCCAAACAAAAAAAGACAGGGACACAGAGCTAAAAACAGGAGAAAGACTTTCTCAACTGCACGTTGTGCTAGTAAAAAGTGAGCTCACTTAAACATCCCACTCCTCAACAATAACTGACCCAGTGGAGCATCTGGTATCATGCCACACAGCCACTTCATACACGAAGGAGGATAATAAAGCTTGGGACATGGGACTACATCAAGGTGAGATTCCTGTACGGCTGCAATGTAGAGCAGAGCAAACCTCAAGGACTTTAGGAAAGGCACATTTCCCCAGAATGGACCTTCAGTACAGTGAGTGGTTCATTCCACAGACTGAACATTTTCACTTGGCACCTAATCAATAACATCATAAAGACAAGAACCACCAACAAGGTACACAGACATAATAGAAACAGCCTAACACTTCAACAAGAAAAAAAGTCACATAGTGTCAAGAAAGTAGCAGTCAGTTTCAAACACTGTGAAAAAACAAATTAAGCCTTCTTCACAAAAAGCAGAGAATACTGCAGACCTCATAAATATCCCAGAGTCAAGAAGGCAGATGACATATGTTGATATCGAAACATTCAAACAGCTACAAGTGAAAGTAAAAATGATGGAAAAAACAACAGAAGCCACACCTAAAGGGAATAACCTAGAGGTAGAGAATCAGAAGAAATATACTGATGAAGAATTATTTGAACAGCTATGGAAGAAGGTGCAAATGATGGAAGAAACAAGGGAAACAACTAAGAAAGGAAATACTACAGAGACACAGAGCCTGATAAAATATATCGATGAGAAGGAATTTGCATAATTATGGAAAAAGTGCAAAGAATGGAAGGAAAATTTAAACTATAGGTAAAGAGGTATAACAACTTAAAAATCATCACAAGATAGAGGGGGTACAGCCAACAGAGTACTAGAAGCAATAGAAATGCATGAAAATGCAATCCAGCATATTAAGACTGAAATGGCAGAAGTGTCCAACATACTGGTGGGACAAAAAAGTAGAATAGAACAGATAAAACAGAGGGTCACTGAGTTGGAAGACAAGAACCTCAGTGGAAACATACTAGAAAAAAAAATCAGAGATGAGACATAAAGAAAATGATGAAAACATCAGAATCATGTGGCATGACATCAAAAGGAATAACAGCCTTTCCACACTACCCACACCAGGGTCCATATGGAATTATCCTGGTTCCTGTCATAACTTAAAGGGGAAACATCCATAATGTCCAGAGCCCTTGATGTCCTCCAGATGAAGGAGGAGGATGCCCTCAAATTCAGTGCAGCAGGAATGCATTTGGGCAGCACCAACTTTGACTTCGAAATGGAACAGTATATCTACAAAAAGAAAAGTAACGGCATCTACATCATAAAACTGAAGAGGACCTGGGAAAAACTTCTCTTGCCTGCTAGTGCCATTGCTGCCATTGCAAATTCAGCTGACGTCGGTGTCATATCCTCCAAAAATACTGGCCAGGGAGCTGTGCTCAAGTTTTCTGCTATTACTGGATCCACTCCTATTGTTGGATGCTTCATGCCTGGACGCTTCACTAACCAGATCCAGGCTGCCTTCTGGGAGCCTCCTCTACTTGTGGTTACTTATCCCAGGGCAGACTACCAGCCTCTGACAAAAGCGTCTTACATTAACTTGCCCACCATTGCCCTGTGTAACACAGATTCTCCTCTGCGTTATGTAGACATTGCTATCCCATACAACAACAATGGATCTCACTCCATGAGTCTCATGTAGGGGATGCTGGCTCAGGAAGTTCTGTGCCACACATGCAATCTCCTAGGAGCAACTGTGGGAGGTCATGCCTGATCTGTGCTCTACAGAGATCCAGAAGAGACTGAAAAGGAAGAGCAGGCTACTGCAGACAAGGCTGTGACCAAGGATGAGTTTCAGGAAGAACAGACAGCCCCTCCTTCTGAATTTACTGACGCTCAGCCATAAATTCCAGACTGGTCTGAAGGCGTACAGGTGTCCTCTGTACCTATTGAGCAGTTCTCTCCTGAAGACTGACTGGAGTGCTCAGCCTGCAACTGAAGACTGGTCCACAGCCCCACAGCTCAGGCCACTGAATGGGACTGAACAACCACCAAGGGGTCTTAAACTGCCTTTTAGAAAGTAGAAATAGTTGATGGAAAACAAACAACATGTTTCATTTAAAAAAACCAACAACAATATATGATTTGAATTGCAAAATATGAGAGGAAAAGGGGAATCACTGAGAAAATTGGAGAAGAGGTACTAGAAGAAAACTTCCCCGGAGTTATGTAGAATAAGGAAATCCACATTCAAGGAATTGGGCAAATTCCAAATAGACTAGACTCAAAAAGTAAAACATCAAGACATATTATAGTAAAGTTCTCCAAAAGAGAAGTATAGAGACAACAACAGCAACATAGAATACTAAAAGCAGAATGAGAAAAACAAAGAGTCACCTACAAAGGAGAGGCAAGGAGATTATGTTCTTATTTTTCAGAAGAAACTATGCAAGCTAGAAGACAATGAGTGGCATACACAGAAAGCTGAAAGAAAACAATTGCCAAAATGAAGGAGGAATCACATCCTTTGAAAAAAAAGGAACTTAAGGAATTGGGTGAAGACAAGAACAAATCTACAAAAACTTTTAAGGGAAGTCCTTTATACAGAGACACCAAAGTAAAATGGATGGACCACAGTAACCAAAAACAAGAAAAAAAGAAACACAGCAAAATGGCAACAATCAAATCTGGCCTGTCAATAATCAAACTTAATTTGAATGGACTAAATGCACCAATTAAAAGAAAAAGAGTAGCAGAATGGATTAAAACAAACAAACAAAAAACAAAACAACAAAGCCCACCAATATACTGTCTATAGGAGACAATGATAAGCTCAAAATCAAAAGCTGGGGTAAAAAAAAACACACCAAGTAAATGGCATCCACAAAAAAAAAAAAAGGCAAGAGTGGCAATATTAATCTCTGATAAAATAGACGTCAGAATGAAACCATCATAAAAGATAAGGAAGAGCACTATATAATGATTAAAGGCAAGAAGACATAATGTTGGTCAACATCTATGCACCAAATTATAGAGCTGCAAAATACATAAAAGAGGCATTGTCAGAACTGAAGAAAGAAATAGCACCATAATAGTGTTAGGAGACTTTAATACACCACTCTCACCAAAGCAGAGGTCAACTCAAAAGAAACTTAACAAAGATGCAGAAGAACCAAATTATACATTCAGTCAACTGAACCTTGTGAATGAATTCCAAGCACTGGAACTGACTAAAACTCTATTCACTTTCTTCTCAAGTACACATGGTATATTCTCCAGACTTGATCATATATAAGGATACAAAGCAAACCTCAACAAATTAAAAAAACAAAGAAATAATACAAAGAATCTTCTCAGACCACAACATAATAAAACTACAAATTAACTGCAAGAGGATAAGGCTTATAAAATCACCAATGTGGAAGATAAGTAACACTTTGCTAGAACACTGTCGGGTTATAAAAGAAATAAATGATGAAATAAAAAAGTTCTTAGGAACAAATGATAATGAAAATACAAGGTGCCAAAACCTCTGGGACACAGTTAAGGGAATCCTCAGGGGCCAGTTCACAGCAATAGGCAGAAAGAAGCAAAATTAATGGCCTACCTCAACACCTTAATCAAACAGAAAAATATTAACAATCTAACCCCGCAGCCACTAGAACAAAGGAATTAGAAGAATTAGAGCTGAAATCAATGAGATGGAAAAGAGAAAAACAACAGAAATAAACAATAAAACTAGAAGCTAGTTTCTTGAAAGGGTCAACAAAATTGATAAACCAATGGTAAACTTAACAAAATTAGGGGGGAAAAAAGAAAAGACACAAATAACTCAATTTAAGGAATAATATAGGTGACATCACAACAGAACCAGAGGATTTTAAATCTATAACATCAGAATATTATGAAAAGCTATATTCTGAGAAATTTGAAAACCTAGAGGAAATGGATCATGATTCAGGAGGTATTAAAAGAAGATGGAAGGAATATATACTGAGTCATTGTATCGAAAGGAATTGGCAGATACAGAAGAATTAAATGAAATAACATATGAGCAAGAGCTTATGATAATGAATGAAGAAGTTCAAGGTGCCTTGAAGGAAATAGCAAAAAATAAGGCCCCAGGAATAGAT
>NW_006399768.1:22517264-22525165 GCF_000299155.1 Elephantulus edwardii | reverse complement strand
TGGGAGGGTGGAGGGACGGCGCAAGAGGGGAAGACCCTCTATGAGGTGGATTGATTCAGTGACTGGGGTAATCAGGATGGGTGTGTCAGAGGCAATGCGATTGGCACAGGACAGAGCAGGGTTTAGGGCTGTTGTACATAGGGTCGCTATGAGTCGCAAATGACTCAACGGCACATAACAACAACAACAACAGAGGAAAAGGACAAATTTCTTGAAACTCCTGCCCTACCCGCTTGACAAAGACAAATGTACAACACTTGAACAGACTCAGTACAAAAGAAGAAATGGAGCAGGTCATAAAAAGAGTCCCCCACAAAAAAAGTCCTGGACCATATGGCTTCACAATGGAATTCTACCAAACATTCAGAGACGATTTATCACCAATTCTGCTTAAATTATATAAAAAAATATAAAAAGAAGAAACAGTCCCAGAGTCATTCCATGAAGCAAGCATAACTCTAATATGAAAAGCAAGCAAAGATAATGCTAAAAAAGAAAACTACAAACCAGTATCTCTCATCAACATGGACACAAAAATCCTAGCCAATAGAATCCAAGAGCACATAAAAAAAAATTCATCATGACCAAGTGGGATTTATAGCAGGTATGCAAAAATAGTTCAATGTAAGAAAAACAATCAACATAATTCATCACACTAACAAAGCTAACAACAAGAACCATATGATCTTAATAATTGATGCAGAAAAGGCAAATGACAAATTACAACACCCCTTCCTGATTAAGACATTCAGCAAAACTGAAATAGAAGGGTGTTTCTTCAACATAGTGAAAAGTGCATATGTAAAATCATGAGCAATTATCATTCTCAATGGAGAGAGACTGAAAGTCTTTCAAACAGGGACCAAATAAGGATGCCCACTATCACCACTTCTACTCAATATTGTATTGGAAATACTTGCTAGAGCAATATGATGAGAAAGAAATAAAATACATCTGGATTGGCAAAGAGATGGTTTAAATGTTGCTATAAGCTGATGATATGATAGTGTACACACTCCAAGGACTCAATAAAAAAACCTTAGACCTAGTAGAACAATTTAGTGGGGTGGCAGGATATAAGATCATTATCCAAAAATCAGTGGCATTCCTCTACAACAACAAAAAAAACCCCCAAACAACAAAAACAAACAAACAAACAAACCACCCCTCAGAGAAGGAAACCAAGAAAGCAATACCATTTATTTTAGTCAATCACAAATTGAGAGACTTGGAAATGAACCTCACTAGAGACACAAAAGACCTGTACAAAGAAAACTACAGAACATTTCTGTGAGACACAATTTAAAAAAACCCTTAATCAATGGGAAAATGTTTCCTGTTCATGGCTAAGAAGATTCAATATTGTGAAAATGACAATCCTACCAAAAGCAACCAACTTGTACAACCCGATCCCTCTATAATATCAACTTAATTTTTCAAGGGGATCAAAAGAGAAATTCTCAAGTTTATTTGGGGAGGAGGGACTGAGAATAAGCAAAGCAAAGCACTTCTAAAAAACAAAAATGAAGTGGGAGGCATAGCATTCCCTGACCTCAAAACCCATTACACAGTAGTAATAACCAATATAGCACAGTATTGCTTCAATGACAGGCACATAGAACAATGGAACAGTCGAGAACTCATAAACAGACCTCTATATATGGCACATAACAACAACATCTATGGTCAACTGATACTCAACAAGGAAACAAAACCCATCAAATGGGGAAATGACAAGCTCTTCAAAATGTTGCTGGCAAAATGGACTGCTACCTGCAGAAAGCTGAAACAGGATCTACATCGCATACTATACACAAAAATAAACTCAAGGTCGATTAGAGACCTGGGAGTAAAGCCCCAAACCATAAAGTTCATAACAGATAAACTGGGACCAAACTTAGAAAACCTAGTCTATGGTATAAAGAGACTGCCAATACAGCCAGAAATGCACAATCTGGAAAAGATAAAATGGGACCTTCTAAAGATTAAATATCTGTGCTCATCAAAAATTTTTTCCAACAGGCTGAAAAGAAAACCTACTGACTGGTAAAATATTTGGCAATACCATCTCAGACAAGGGCCTCAAAACAAAAGTTTACAGAATATCCCTGGGTCTCTAGATGAAAAAGATTGATAACTCAATTACAAAATGGGCAAAAGACATGGAAAGACTTTTCAAAGAGGAATACATTTGGATGACCAACAGACACACGACAAATAAAATGCTCAAAGTCACTGGCATAAGAGAGATGCAAATCAAAACCACAATGTGATAGCACATCACTTCAGTAGCAGTGGCAAAATTTAGTAGGGCAGTAAGCAATAAATGTTGGAGAGGATTTGGAAAGGTGGGAATTCTCGTACACTCTTGGGGGGGATTGTAAAATGGTACAACCATTCTGGAAAATAGTTTGGCATTTCCTCAAAAGGCTGAACTAAGAAACTCCCTATGACCCAGTTATTCCGCTACCAAGATTATACTCCAAGGAAATTAGAACTGAGACACAAATGGAGATTTGTACACCAATGTTCACAACAGCGTTATACACCATTGCAAGAATTTGGAAACAGCCAAAATATCCAACCACACTGGACAGATTGAGAAATTGTGGTACCTTCACTCAATGGAATACTACGCAGCAGTCAGGAGCAATAATTGTGAAAAATACTATGTAACTTGGAAGAGCCTGGAGACCACTATGCTGAGTGAACTAACTCAGTCTCATAAGGACTAATACGGTATAAGACCATTATTGCAAAAATAGAGGATAACTAGTAAAACATGCATGGGAACTCAAGTGGGGATGGGGTGTGGTTGAGTAGTGGTGAAATTACAGGGTTGCACAGTTTGTTGGTTGTGTTGTTATTTGTTGTCAAGTTGTTTGCAACTCATAGTGACCCTATGTACAAGAGCCCTAAACCATGCTCTATTCTGTGTCAACCTTATTGTTCCTGATACACCTACCCCCATTACCCCAGTCACTGAATCAATCCATCTTATCAAGGGTCTTCCTCTCCTGTGCTGTCCCTCCTCTCTCCCAAGCATGACGTCCCTCTTCAAGGACCAGACCCTCCTGTAACATGTCCAAAGTATGTAAGACTAAGCTTCAGAAGTAGGGAGGTAGAAATAAAATGGGAAAGATCTGGGTGAAAAGACAGGGTAATGATGAGCAAGGTCCAATGGTGATTAATTTTATAAAACATAATGCATGAAAATAATTGTATGAAACATAATGTGAATGAAGAATAGTGTGAAATACAATGTATACAAACTTTGCAAACAAACCAATTAAAAAATTAAAAATGAATGAATCTTGTATAAAATCAATATAAAAACTAAAAAAATATTTAAACACAGAGAGAATCATATTAGTATGATTACCAGGGAGGGAAGAAGGGAATATAAAATTAATTTAGAGATAATAAGTAGTCATTAATATATGGAAGAGAAAGACAATATGGAAGGAAGAAATAATCAGACACTGTAGGTAATGTAATCAATATTATAGAAGAAAATGTACATACACGATTAGTTGTTAAATAACATACTTTGTGAATATTCACTCAAATCAGAATAGAAATATTTCTTAAAATGAGATTGAGACAATAGAATGCTTAAAAAGCAAGAATTAATGTGTCAATGTGAATGAAGGAATGTGTGAAATAAAACATGTTGCTGTTGTTGTTATGTGCTGTCGAGTCGCTTGCAATTCATAGCAACCCTATGTACAACAGCCCTAAACTCTGCTCTGTCCTGTGCCAATCGCACTGTCTCTGACACTCCCATCCCGATTATCCCAGTCACTGAATCAATCCACCTCATAGAGGGCCTTCCCCTCCTGCGCTGTCCCTCCACCCTCCCAAGCATGATGTCACTCTCCAACGACCGGTCTCTCCTCACAACATGTCCAAAGTATGTTAGACGAAGCCCCAGAATCCTTGCCTCCAAGGAGCCACCCAGTTTAACCCTTTCCAGGATGAATCTGTTTCTTTTCCTTGCAGTCTATGGTACTCTCAATACTCTTCTCCAGCACCACAGCTCAAAGGCATCAATTCTCCTTCTATCCTCCTTGGTCATTGTTCAACTCTCTGATGCATAACAAGTGACAGCAAAGACCATGGCCTGTATCAGATGCACCTTAGTCTGCAGAGAGACACCAAAAAAAACTTAATAAAAGGAATATACTAAGAGCCATTGTGGCAAATCCATATAACATATGAAAGAAACAAAAAGAATTAATGTGTCTAATATTTACTAGCCTTTACTCACTCCTCATCCCTAGTAAATATTGAGGTATGATTCTAGCTGTGTGCAAACTCTTCCTTTGCTTTTTTATGACTGTGTTCTTATATGATACTTGTCCTTTTGTCACTGATTTATGTCACTCAGCATAATGTCCTCCAGATGTATACACATTATGTAATATTTTATGAACTCTTTATTGCTTTTTTTAGTGTTACATCCACCGTATGAATGTATCATAGTTCCTTTATTCATTTGTCCATTGGTAGATATTTGGGCTGTTTACATCTCTTTGCTATTATATAGGGAATACGTAATAAAGGAATGTTTTTGTTGTTGTGTACCATTGAGTTGGAACTGACCCATAGCTGACCCTCTGGCAGATTTTCAGAAGTAGTTAAACGCACGGGAAGAGACTGCCCATCCTTCTCCCGTGGAACAGATGGTGGATTTGAAATGCGTGCTTTCATTATTGAAGCACAGCTTTTTGCTACTAGGCCACCAAAGGAATGATTGCATAATATTATTATAGAAAGGAACAACACAGAAACATACAGAAGGATTAATGGCAATCAGAATATGTCTTGGGGAAAAAATGCGGCCTGGGTGCTTCTTGGAAGCAAAGTTGCCAAAACTTTGTCTTTCTTACCTTGACATGTAGCTAGGCAAGGACATGTAGCTATTCCTTGGAAAGGGACATCATGCTTGCAAAGACGGAGGGTCAGTGAAGGAGGGAAAGACTCCCAACAAGATGGATTGACACGGTCACTTCAGCAATGGGCTCTAGTGTGTCACAGATGATGTGGATGGCACAGGACAGGACAGGGTTCAGGTTAGCTTTTTACAAGGTTGCTATGAGTCATACTCAACTTGATGGCACCTAACAACAACAGTGGGAAAAGTTTAATTGCATTCTTGGTATTGTAATTCATGTTTTGGAACAAAATGTGTAGTAATGGGTGAGTCAAAAACTAACTGGCTATATAAGCTTTCACTCAAATGATAATACAAATAAATATTATATATAAAAAGAAAGTTTTACAAAGTGCTTTCAAGGAGTTTTGACAATGGGTTATACTTCATTATGAGCTAAATGTGAGAAAATAATATTATGCCAACATCTGTTCTTCAGTATTGATAATTATATTTATATTCCAAAGCATTTAGGGTGAACTGTCAAGCTTTTTGGGAACTATATCTATTTGGGAGCTCTAGTGGTATACTGGTAAGAAGATGCACTATAATCCCAGAGGCACACAATTGGAATCTACCAGCTTCTCAGTGTGAGCAGGATGGGAAATCTCTTGCATGACTTAATGCCCCCGAATGCCTGCTGGAGGATCAGCAATGAACCAGTTCTGACTTGATGACACACAACAACAACAGCATTCTCACATATTAACAAAGACAGAAAACTGACTATTATAGCTAGAATACATGTGGCAAAATATTAAGAATGAATGCAAATAAGTATACTAGGGTACATTTCCTTTTTAACTCTTATAAAAATTAAATAAAAATGGGTAAGGTAAAAAGGAATTTGGAAAGTCCCCAGTGGTATTGTTGAAGGGGAGGTGTGGGAGGAACTAAAAACAAGATTTTTATTTATAAAAATTGGAAAATATTTATAAAAGACATTTAGATATTCAGATCCTATCCATATACGGTCTGCTTCTAACCTAAACCTAAGCCTGAAATTTTCTATTCTAGAGAGGTTAAACATAGAATTTTACTTTTAAGGATGTCAAGAATAGCTAGGGGTAGTATCCAACAATGTATAAAGAGGAGTAAGTGAAATTGACATAGCTCACTCAACTTCTAGAGTACAGCAGTCAAATTGTTACAATGTTTAGAGGAAATGGATTGTGTAGAAAAGCCACTTTCTCTCCCTCCAGACCATTCTGCAGGAAGGGCCAGCAATGGACAGCAACATCTCTTACTGAACTTCCAAGCAGCATTTTAGTGCCTTTCGGGAAGAAAACAAACAAATAAACAAAAAAAGTATAACAAGAATGAAAACTAATGGAGATGAGGCAGAGAGCAGAACAAGTTCATCCAAAACCTCAAAATCAATATTCTCAGAAAGACACTGCAGGTGTGTTCTAGCCAAAATAGAATTGGGAAGACATGAACCTGGAAAATAGTGGACCCACCATAGGAGAATTGAGGGAGATTAAACCTCTTCTCTGGTACCTGCTGTGAAACTAGAAGAGAAAGTATTGGTCCAGATTGGAGGAAGAGGTCAGTGTTCTCCTAGGGAAGTCTCCAAAGAAAGAACAGAACAGGTAGATAATATGAATCCTTGGGGAGAAATACCAATAGGTATATGACACATAACAGGATAATATGCATGAGCATACAATGTAGACAAGTTAATACCACTATCATTCAAATTTATGTGCCTACAAGCAGAGCCAAAGAGGAGGAAATAGATAATTTGTATCAACTGGTGCGGTCAGAAATGGATGGAACATGTAACCAAGATGCTTTAATAATAATGGGTGACTGGAATGCAAAAGTTGGGAACCAGGAAAAAGGATCAGTAGTCAGAAAATATGTACTTGATGACAAAAATGAGGATGGGGACACAATGATAAAATTCTGTACAATTCATAGCAAATACCTTTTATAAGAAACATACACTCAGGCTATACACATGGATTTCACCTGATGAGATGCACAGGAAATTGATCATACCTGTGGAAGGAACAGTTGGAGAAGTTCAAAATCAGCAGTAAAAATTAGGTCAGGTGCTGATTGTGACACAGACCATCAACTGCTCATATGCAAGTTCAAATTACAATTAAATAAGGTTAAATGATATCCACAAGAATAAAAATTTGACCTTGCGTCTATCTCCCATGAATTTAAAAACCAACTCAGGAATAGGTTTGAGGCCTTGAACACTAATGAACAAAGACTAGATAAGTTGCGGGAAGATATCAAGAATATCGTTCATCCGGAAATCAGCCCATCTATTATGGTCAACTGATTTTTGACAAAGAGATGAAATCAGTTAGGTGGGGAAATGACAGCCTTTTTAACAAATGGTGTTGGCAAAATTGGAAAACTATCTGCAGAAAAATTAAACAAGATCCACACCTCACTCCATATCCAAAAACCAACTCACGGTGGATCATGGACCAAGGACTAAAACCAAGGACTATAAACTTCATTCAAGAAAAGCTTGGAAGAACTTTAGTAGTCCTAATCCACAACATAAAGAGTCTTCCAAGAATCTGAAAAATTTACAACCAGAAGAAGATAAAATAGATGAATGGGACCTTCTAAGAATCAAATTCCTATGTACATCCAAAAACTTCTCCAACAGGGTAAAAAGAGAAGCCACAGACTGAGAAAAAGTGCTTGGTAATGGCATGTCAGATAAAGGACTTATATCTAGAATTTATAAAATACTTGAGCACCACAACAAGATAAAGGTAAATAATCCAACAGAAAAATGGGCACAGTATATGAACAGACACTTTCACTAAAGGAGATATTCAGATGGCCAAAAAGCACATGAAGAAATGTTCAAAATCCCTAGCCCTGAGAGAGAGATGCAAATCAAAACAACTATGAGATATTATCTCACTCCAGTAAGAATAGCAAAATTTAACAGAACAGCTAGCAACAAATGCTGGCGAGGTTGTGGAGA
>NW_006399768.1:22491956-22516579 GCF_000299155.1 Elephantulus edwardii | reverse complement strand
GAAAAGTGCAACAATGAATGAATGGAATTCTAAAATCTCTGTAGATGTTCATTGAAATTAACAATAATAAAAAATTATTAAAAAAAGAATATAGTTCATGAAGAATGCAAAAAATCATTACTAAGAAGAAAAAAGAAGACCAAAATAGATGTCAGAAGCGACTTTGAATATTGCACTAAAGCACAGAGAAGCCAAAGCAAAGGTACAAAATCAGGAAGCTAAGGAGCTGAAAAGAAGATTTCAAAGGGCTGCACGGGAAGACAAGGCAAAATATAATGAAATGTGCAAGGAGCTTGGGTCAGAAAATCAAAGGGGCCAAACTTACTCAGCATTTCTTAAGCTGAAAAAAAATAAATAAATTCAGGCCACAAGTTGCAGTGCTTAAGGATGCTATGGGCAGAATATTGACTGATTCAAAGCATTAAAAGCAGATGGAAGGAGTATATAGAGTCATTGTACCAAAAAGAATTGGCTGACACAGAAGAATTTCAACAAACAACATATGACCAAGAGGCAATGGTGATAAAGGAGGAAATTCAGGCTGCTCTGAAGAACTCAGCAGAAAATAAAACCCCAAGAATTGATGGAATACCAATTCAAGTATTTCAGCAAACAGATGCTGCCCCACATGTGCTCACCAAGTTGTGCCAAGAAATCTGGAGACAACTACTTGGCCAACTGACTGGAAGAGATCTATATTAATTTCCATTAAAAAAAAAGGTGACCCAACAGAGTGTGGAAATTATCCAACAATATCACTAATATCACACACTAGCAAAATCCTCCTGAAGATTATCCAGAAACTACTAGAAGAGTACATTGACAGAGAACTATCAGAAATACAAGTTAGGTTTAGAAAAGGTTGTTGCACTGGGGACATTACTGCCAATGTCAGATGGATCTTGGCAGAAAGCAGAGAGTTATCAGAAGAATGTCTATCTGTGTTTCATTGACTATACAAAGGCATTTGACTGTATAGATCACAATACATTGTGGCTGACCTTGAGGAAAATGGGAATCACAGAACACTTGATCATGCTTATACAAAACCTATACTTGGACCAAGAAACAACCCTTAAAACAGCGCAGGAAAAAAAACAACACACAAAACAAAACAAAAAAACAAAAACTAAAACAAACAAACAAAAAAACAGCGCAGGAAGCACTGGATGGTTCAAAATCAGGAAAGGAGTTTGTCTGATATGCATCCTGACCCTGTACCTTTACAATCTGCATGCAGAACAGATCACTCGGGAAGCAGGGCTTTATGAGGAGGAATGTGGCATTAAGTTTGGAAGAAGACTCATTAACAATGCATGATATACAGATGATATAACCTTGCTTGCTGAAATGGAAGAAGACCTGCAGCACTTGCTGCAAAAGGTCAAGGACTGTAGTCTTCAACATGGATTGAAGCTCAACATCAAGAAGATAAAGATTCTCATCACTGGGCCAATTACCAGCACCATATTAGATGGAGAAGAGATCGAGGTTGTTAGGTTGATAGTAATTACAGCTTGCTTGGATCCATAATCAACACTCTTATTTAATTTTTAAAAAAACGTCTGTTCTTTCATTGTTGCACACTTTCCTTCCTGCCCACCCTTCCCCCAGTTCACTTTTCTCTTTGAAAAAAAAAAATTATTTCATTGTTATACAATTCCCCCTTCCAGTCTACCCCACTATGCAGCTTTCATTCTGGATTCTTGTCATGACAATAATACCTAATCATACATTTCTCCTAAACAGTTTTCTTCCTCATCTGTTTCAATGCAGAATACATTATTTATCCCCTCTTAGTTTTCCCCCAACTCAAATGTCAGTCCCGCTTTACAACAGTGGCATTATGCAGGATTTGTCCTTTTGTGATTGAGATATTTCATTCAGCATAATGTCCTCCAGGGTCACCCAGTTTGTATAATATTTCATGAGAGCCTTGTTTTTCAATGCATCATAGTATTCCATAGTACACAATCAACACTCTCAAGACCAGCAGTCAGGAAGTCAAAAGAGAAATTGTATTGGAAAAATCTGCTGTCATGGACCTCTCCAGAGTGCTGAAGAGCAATGATGTCAGTCTAGATACAAAGTTGTGCCTAATCGAGGCCAACGTCTTCTCAATTACTTGTTATGCTTCAGAGATCTGAACAATGACTAGGAATGACAGAAAAAAATAGATGCCTTTGGGTTGTGGTGCTGGAGAAGAGTCTTGAATATACATACCACGGACTGCCAAGAAAACAAAGAGGTCTGACTTGAAGAGGGTGAAACTAAGTCTCTGCTTAGAGGCTAGGATTTTGAAGCTCTGCCCCACTTACTTTGGGCACATGGCCAGGAGAGACTGGTCCTTGGAGAAGGACATCATGCTCAGAAGGGTGGATGAACATGGAAGGAGAGGAAGACCCTAGATGAGATGCATTGACACAGTAACTGAGGCAATGGAGGTTGTTGGAATGTCGGAATTAGTGAGACTGGCTCAGGATAAGGGAGGGTTCAGAGCTGCTGTACATAGGGTTGCATATTTCGCAGGCGACTCAACAGTACATAACAACAATGACATACTATGACAGGTTTGGAAGCAGGAATGGCATCCACTTCCTAAACAACATGCCTCCAGTAACTCTATGAACTTTGATAAATGTTGATAGTTGCAGAGGGGCTTTAGGCCTTTTGTTCATAGGTTCATTATGAGTCATGCTCAACTTGAAGAAAATCAACAACAACAACATTGGAGTATTTGGCTGGGAAACTAAGGATGGCTTATAGACTCTGTGCTTTCTAAAAAGAAGGTATCATTCCTTCAATCATTAACTCCATGCAGGAAAAACAACAACAACAACAACAAAAAAACCAACCAAAACCGGTTGTATAATAAAATGAAAGGCGGTTTGGTGGTAATGAGTTATGCTGCGATTCAAAGAAACATGGTTCAAACCCACCAACTGTTCTACAGAAGAGGAATGGATGGGCAATTTCCTTCAATGTAATTTACCACCTCTGAAAACCTACTCAAGGTTCAGCTGTGGTAAGTTCCAGCATGATGGTATACAACAGCAACATCACCACCACACAGTAAAAAGTTAATGAAATATCCTTAAAGAATAAAAGTTATACACATACCATGGGCACTGAATGTTGGTTTATTTTGAAAATTACATTATGATGATGATGATAATGATAAGGGCATGAGTGTATATGGAAACTAAATTTTCATCTATTGTATTAGGCAGATGAAGGATAAAACATAAATAAATAAAGGTATAACACTACAAAAATATTATTTGGCAATAAGATAAGTACTAAAGTACTAAAGAGCTAATAGAAAGGTTGAAAAGGGGATTGTCTCTTTGCATCACACCAGGCTACAGGATGGTGGTGTAGTGGTTAATTCCTCAGCTGCTGAGAGTTCAGGGGGAAAATATGCCAGCCACTCCTCAGAAGACGAGGGGGGTCTGTACACTTGGAACTCTATGTAGCAGTTTCACTCTGTCCAATAAGATCAATGAGACGGAAGTGACTCAAAGGCAAAAGACTTACTAATATATACCAGTTATATCATTTGAATTTTTTAAAGTAAAATGAAATTTTGAAAACTAACTATGATAAGTATCACAGACTCAAGTAAGGTAGAACTCTGCCCATGACTTGGACATGAGCTGATCTCCCCTGGGCCTAGCAGTGACAAAAAGTCTTCCCTAGGGCTGTGGTCAAAGTTCTTATTTTATGTTCTTAGACACAAATAAATAGGAGAAAAAAAACTGGATCATTGAAAAAAATTTGTCACTTCTTAAAGAACCTTTAAGGCATTGACTTTAGTGGCTACAAAGGAGGCACCTGCCAATATGAAACTACGCTCAAGTATTTTTAACAAAAATTAAGGATATAGAATCCTACATAAAGTTTAGTCATTCATTCAGCAAACCAAGAGGGGTCGCTCTTGCTCCCTCTGGCTCTTTCTCGGGGCAAACTTTTAATCTCCTGGTATCTCTGTTTCTTTACCTGTAGAATGTGAATGATGATGCACGCCTCACGCACAGCATGCAGCACAGAGAAAACATTCAAGCCCCTAACAACCACTAATACATCATGAGTGGTGCCCCTGTGCTGGTCACTGAGGTACAACAAGAACCAGAGGGCCTCTGCCCTCCAGGACCTCTTAGGGCAGGGGGCGGGGGTGGGGTGGGGTGGGGTGTGAGCAATAAACAGGCCATTACAATTCAAGGCCATAAAAGTTTGAAGAGTGATGGAGCTGGGAGATATGTTCCAAATATTCCATTTCATCTCCTATCTCCACATGAAACTTCCAAAGCAGATTCCATAAAGCACAAAATACTTCTTGGGGGGAAAAATCATTTTGAGGTCAAATAATTCTGGGAAACACTATATATAATACCCCTTCAGGGACCGTCATCATTCATATTAGCATACTTAAAGCTTTAAGAAGTCTTACAGTAAAGGAAATAGTTTAATTTTGTTTAATCCAGCATTTCCCAAACTAATTTTAAATTGGAACTCTGTCTAATGCAAGAAGCCTTGGCAACACAAATTAGCGCTCTACACAACATATTCTAGGAGCCGCTGTTGTGTCAAGATGGAGAAACTTCCACTGCTTTACTGATTTCATAGTATTTTTAATTCCCTTTAGGTTTATCCCAATTATTTTGACAATTGTAAAGGTCTCCAAACTCAACGAGAAGAAAAATGAATAGAGAACTCTCCTAAATTGCTTTTGTGAAAAGGAATCTAGTATCTATGTTGAGGTCTGTACATATTTTATAAATAATCACATAGTTAATTTTAAAGCATTCAGAACCAAGAAACACCTGTTACAATGTTTTTAGAACAAGGGTAAAATCAGTGAGATTCTTTACTTCTATGTTTAGAAGATGAATACTACACAGTATAGCCAATGTTTCTCAGAGGTAATACATGAAATGAGATGCATCATATTTAAGTGTATATAACTAAGATAAGTTTATATAACTGAGATGCATCATATTTACGTGTATATAACCAATCTATGCCATAAGTCTCCACAGAATAACTTTGGGGGGGAAGTAACATGTGAATTCTACAACAGTTTTCCTATTTTTAAATACAAGCAATCATTGGATTGTACCTTTAAGTCAAATTCCTATGCAAGTCAGAATAACTAATTATGATTTGCAGTATTTATCTTTGTATATAACACATTATATGTCTTTTTTAAATTTGTCTTTGTATAATATAACATATTATACCTTCCTATGTATAAAAACATTGACGAAATATTTTCAGATACATTCAAATACCTTTAACAAAATGATGCACTATTAACAATAATAAAGTTTTTATGGACATAACAAAATGAATGCTTATTTGTTATTATGAGCCATTGTATATACCTGTATATACCTTGAATTTTAAATATAAAAATATTTTTATGAGATCAAGGGCTGGCTCATAGCCGCTGTTTGTTCATAAGCCAGATATCTGAAGAGACTATTTGTATGACATGTTATTTTATATTCACATATTTTTCTTGCCTTTTCCAAACACTCAAAAACATCTTCTTTCTGAATTGTTATCTCACAGAAAGCAAAACTGCTTTAAAACTGCAAAACTTAGAAAGGATTATAGGGAAAGCAAGGACAGAAACCATTGGCATGAAGTCTGCCCCATCATGATGCTTCCATGTGTCTGAGGTTGTTGTAAATCTTTACAAGGAGAGGACTGCCCAACTTTCTCTTGTGGAATTGTTTGTAGGGCTGACCTTTCGGTTAGCAGCCTGACACATTACGTGCTATGCCACCAAAGCTGCTCTTGGGAAAAGAGTCATTCACCTAGTGTTTAAAAATTGTGTAAGAGGGTGTTGTTGCTAAGTATCATCACAGTCACTCTATGAACAACAGATCTGAACGTTGCCCTATCCTGTGCCATCTCCACAATCTCTGACATGCTCACTTTGTCCTCTGTTGCAGTCACTGTGTCAATCCACCTCATTGAGGGTCTTCCTCTCTTTCTCTGACCTCCACCTTTCCCGAAATGATGCCTCTCTTCAAGAACTGGTCTCTCCTGATAGCAAGCCCAAAGTATGTGACATAAAGTTTCACCACCTTCCAAGAAGTATCTGGGCTGCTTCTTATAAGAGATTCTCTTCCTCTAAATCACCAATAAAAGTATATGTTAAGAGACAGCACAGTGATTTCTTTTGTTCCAGCCTTGCACCTCTACTCTTAACCTCTGTCTCTAAATTCCTTCACACTAAAGAGGAACTTTCTGAAATGTCCTAAATGTTGGAATGCCATTCACTCTAAGGAAATCTTGAACTTCTCCCAAAAACCTTTCATAGCAAAACAAAAAACTCTCTAACGTGGGCGATAAGATGCTTTCTGCTATGACTTTATGTGTGACCATACTTCTTGGCAGTCATTTCCTCTTCCCATCCTATGCTTTGCTACTAATGGTAAGGTTCACAGTTCAAATCCTTCCAGAAGCTTTGTGAAAGACTTGGCAATGTGATCACATAGGATTTCCCAAACCAAACCCACTGTCATTGAGTTGATTCCCACAATGACCCTGTAAGACAGACCACAACTGCCCATAGGGTCTACAAAGCTCGGAGTTTTTAAAGAGGCAGGCTGCCACATCTTTCTTTCATGAGGACTCTTGGATTTGAACCATTGAACTTTTGATAAGCAAGTGAGGACTTTGCCACAGCATGACCAGGGCTTTTGTTCCCATTGAATTGTTGTGGTTGTTAGGAACTGCTGAGTTGACTCCAATTTTTTGTGACCCTGTGTTACGACAGAACAAAACTCTGCCTACCCTTGTGGTGAACTCATCCCTCTGCTGTGCTGCAGCCACCATATCAATCCATCTATGTCAATTCATCTCATGACTGTCTTCCTCATTTAACCGACCCTCTACTCTACCAAGTATAATGTCTCTGTCCTCTCGTGATAAGAGGTCCAAAATATTTGAAATGAAGTTTTACCGTCCTAGTATCTAAGGAGTACTCCGGCTGCATTTCTTTCAAGACAGACTGGTTTGGGTTTTTCGGCATGCCGCAGTACAGTCTATATTCTTAGCCAACATCACAATTCAAGGCATCCGTTTTTCTCCAGTCTGCCTTATTTATTGTTCAATTTTCACATGCATATGAAGCAAGTGAAAATACCATGGCTTGGATCAGGTGCACCAAGCCTTCAAACTGATATTCTTGCTCCTTAACACTTTGAAGAGGTCTCTGAAGAGGCCCCTGGCAGCAGATTTGTCAAAGGAATATGTCTTTTGATTTCTTGACTGCTGCTGCCTTGTGTACTGATTAGCAGCTCAACGCATTACACACTATGCTACGAGCACGTCTTAACCCAATGTACAAGGAACTGTAATTCACAAGGTATCTCATCTGCACAAAGCAACAAAGAGAAAGTTGGGTAGCATCACCGCAATTTTTATTTTAAGAATGAAGCATTAATAAGCTCATAGTCATCAAAAGGCTGCTGTCACTAGAATTACAGCCCTAAGAGCAGCTGGTTCTTGTCTAGTGCTCACACTCCAAACTATGTGTTAAATTCACTAAAAGTAATTTGATGCAAATGGGAAAACACTCCACTTGTTAATCCCCACCCCCACCCCACATTGTGTACCCTGGAATTGGATCTGACTGGCACAGGAGGAGACTGCCCCTCCTTCTCCAGTGGAGCATCTGGTGGATTCAAACTGTGTGTCTTCAGGATAGCAGCACAGTTTCTTGACTCCACTTGCTAATTTTGCAATGTCACATATCAGTTTAATGATAAAACTAAAGCCAAAACCTAAAAATAGTGTATTAGCTTTTATTTTTTTGCAAAGAAATAAGGGTCAAAAGAAATACTTGTCGAGCACAGCATCCTATTGCTTCTTAGATGCAAACTTGTGATGGGCTTGTTCTTACCACATAAAATAGCACAGAATGAAACAGAAAGCCAACTAATTATAATGTTATACACCAAATTCTATAGTAGAATGTATAACACTGTGTTGAGACACAAAGGAGGAACAGAAGACTCCCTGAAAAACTCAACAAAGTGATGAGAACAGACCACACAAGTTCACTGGGAAGTAGCATGGGACAAATGTACTCCAAGCAAAGACAACAGTGTGTTTACTGAATACTGATCACTATGGTATGTTCTACTTGATTAATCCTTGTGACAACCCTGACAGATGATGAAGCTTGAATACAAAGAAATGAAATGGTAGCATGCAGTGGAGGAGAGAGGCTCTACAACAACCAAACAGCGGAGACAGCAGGGTTGTATTTGTAGAATGCGTACTACTTTAACACAGTTGATGGGGTGATATCAACTGTTAACACATTCTACAGACATCTAAAGGGCTAAAAATCCAGCTTACCCAGAGACTCCTCAGAAAAAAGGCCTGATGATCTACTTTTGAAATGTGAACCATTGAAAAATAAAATCTATAAAACAGTTCCACTCTGACACATACACATACACAGTTGCTATGACTCAAAAATGCCTCCCCAGTCTACTTATCATAGAGGAATCAAAACATAGGTCTGTCTTACAAAGTAGGTAATTAATTAATTCATTAAATACTGAAATCACTAGTTAAGCATTGTTGTTGTTGCTAGTGCTATGAGATCACTCTCAACTCACATACAACATGTCCAATTCTGCACCATCGTGTATCAGTTGCAGAGCAGATGACTGCGATGCACAGGGTTTTCACTCTCTCCCTAAGTCCTCTTACCTGGAAGCTCTCCTGAAACCTGTTTAGCATCACAGTACTTTGCAAGTTTCTGCCAACAAGATGGGTTGAAAGGCATTTTGGCTTCTGAAATTAATCACCAATACTATGAAATTCAATATCACTAGGTATCAAATTCTTGTTTTGTGCTTGACACTTTTCAAAAACACAAATTCCAATTCTCATCACAAAACTTCTGAATTAGTTATTATTAAGAGTCATTTTACAATTGAGAAAACTGAGGCTAAGACAAAGCAAGTTATTTGCCAAAGTCACACAGTAAATAAATGCACAATTCAAAACCTGAACTCAAGTCACTCAGACTCAAGAGCCTGTGATTTTAATCCCAGTGCTATTTTGCTTGCCGTACAAATCATAAAGTAGTAGCTGTTGTTATGTACTATGGAGTCAAACCAACTCATTGCTGTAACTGCAGCAGGCTTTCCGAGGCAAAAATCACATGGGGAGGTGACTGCTCATCTTTTTCCTACACGGCCAAATCACATGCCTTTGTGTTGGCAGCTCAACTCCCTACCACTAAGCCACCAGAGCTGCCTAAATACTGAAGGGTCACAAACCATTACAAAGTGTTTGCTACCTCGAGTTCAGACAATAGCTTATATTTCTTTGTTTTAGAGCAAAACCACTCATATTAGAAAACATTGCCACATTTTTATTTCCTAATTTACTCCGGATGCTCATCTACATAGAAAATATTTTAAATTGTTCCATTTAAAAAAAATAACTGTGGTCCTAAGGGAGCTCTGCAGCTACATTAAAATGATTTTATTCAGATTTAGAACATTAAGGATTTCATGATTGAAGCTTTTTTCCTAAAGAAGTATATTCTAAAAGGAGGAAAAGATGACGGAATTCTTAGCAGGGAGAGAGGAAGCGATGCAATCTAGCAAACAAATGGAAGATAAAAGAGTCTATTGAATGAGGAGATGAGATGTTTCCAAAAGCCTTAGTCAGGACCTAAATTACAGAGTCCTCCACTCTTCACTCAGAGTGTGCTTTGGTTTCAGGAATGTAAAACATCTTCACTGTACCATATTAAATGGATTTACTCAACCCTGTGTAACATTCATAATCCACCTCAAAAAAACCTTAACTTTCTATTTGTTTTGTGTGAGTTTTTTTAAAAAAAAAAGAAAGAAAGAAAAACCACCCCAACTTCTCTCAAGAAACACTCTGGATTCCATTTTAAAATGCAGGTCTATAGATACTCACGGCAGGGGCACACTGAGAGAACAGCATCCAACAAAACAGACTCAGGCATAGCTATCTTGTTGTGCTCCATGAGTGGAAACTGTCAGTGAAACTTGAAATCCTCAGTGAGATGGGCTGACACAACAGTCAAAGATGGGCTCCAGCAAAGCACCAATAAGGAAGATGGCACAGGCCCCAAGGGCTTCCTTCCATTACACACAGAAGATTTCAGGAGTGGGAGTCACCTTGGCAGCAACCAAAGCAATTTTTGCTCAAAATACAGAGATAATCTGACAAAGACCAATAAACTCTGTTGTTTGTTGTTAAGTTCCTTGCAACTCATTGTGACCCTATGTACAACTGCCCTGAAACCTGTTTTATCCTGTGCCAACTTTATTGTCTCCGACACACCTACCCTCATTACCCCAGTCACTGTGTCAATCTATCTCATTGATGGTCTCCCTCTCTTTCTCTGTCCCTTGTTGCAATATGCCCCAAAGTATGTTGGACGAAGCCTTAAAATCATTGCCTCCAAGGAGCAGGCTGGCTTCACGCTCTCTAGGATAAACCTGTTTGTTCTCCTGGCCATCCATGGTACATTCAAAACTCTCTCTAGTACCACAGCTCATGAATGACAAAATTAATTATTGTCTTCAAAATAACTATGAGATATCATCTCACTCTAGTAAGAATAGCAAAATTCAACAGAACAGTAAACAACAAATGCTGGTGAGTTTGCAGAGAAACTGGAACCCTTATTCACTGTTGGTGGTAATGTAAAATGGTGAAACCACTATGGAAGGCTGTACAGCACTTTCTCAAAAAGTTGCAAATAGAAATACCATTTGACCCAGCAATTCCACGACTGGGAATATACTCTAAAGAAACCATATCTGCTACCCAAGTAGACCTATGCACACCCAAGTTTGTTGCAGTTTTGTTCAAAATAGCAAAGAGTTGGAAACAACCCAAGTGCCCATCAACAAATGAATAGACAGAGAAGCTGTGGTACATTCACACAATGGAATACTATGCAGCATTGAAAAACAAGGAACTCATGAATTATTATACAAAATGGGTGACCCTGGAGAACATTATGCTGAGTGAAATATCTCAATCACAAAAAAGACAAATAAGGCATAAAGCCACTCTTATAAAACAGGGCTAACATGTGGGCTGGGGAAAACTAAGAAAAGAGGGGATAAATAATCTACACGGCATTGAAACAGACGAGGGAAAGAACTATATAAAAGGAATATATGATTAGGTATTATTGGCATGACAAGAGTCCAGAATAAGAGCTGCATAGTAAAGTGGCGGGGTGGGGCAGGGAGGGGGGACACGACTGTATAACAATGAAAGAACTTTTTTTCCCAAAGAAAAAAGCTAACTGAGGGAGAGGGAGGAGGGAGGAAAATGTGCAACAATGAAATATCAGAAACCCAAGTTCTTTATACATGTTCATTAAAATTTCAATTTACTAATTTATTAAGATAGTCCTGGAAAAAATTGTCTTAATAAATTAGTAAATTATTTCACTGATAATCAGCAGATTCCTTTGTTTTCTTACCAATGCATGGTTTGTTGTTATGTGTCATTGAGATGGAACCAACTCATAGCTAATCTTTCACTCAGTTTTCAGAAGTTGTAAATAGCATGGGAAGAGACAGTTCATCCTTCTCCCTAGGAGCAGTTGGTGGATTTGAACTACCTAATTTTGGGTTGGCAGCACAACTCCTTTCCCACTAGCCATCAGAGTTACCTTAATATGTAAGTTGTTGTTGTTGTTGTTGATTGCTGTTGAGTCGAGTATGACTCATAAAGGCCCTATGAACGAAAACCCCTAAAGCTTTACTGTAACTAACGTCATTTCTACAAGCTCATAGAGTTTCCAGAGGCATGTGGTTTACACTCCCAAATCTCTCTTCTCAGTGTGACCTCATGCTAAAATATGATACCTTTTGTCTGTTGTTCTGCCAGTACCTATATTCTGCAACTGAAATCCATCCTTTCATCAAGATTTTTTTTAAAAAAAGAACATTATTAGTGGAGAATCAAGATGGCAGCAGTGGAGGAAACAGCATAAGGTGCTGGAGAAGCAGGAAGCTGCATAGAAAACAGGCCACCAGAGAGACCAACATCGTGCCCAGAGACCAACATGGCATGACATGGACATTAGGAATTTGAGTTAGAACTTTTATTAAAATAATTAGTGTGGGAGCCACAGGAGCAGAAGCCACCAGCTGAGGCACTGTGGGACCTCATCCACCAGGATCAAGCAGGGGGTAGGAATTTGAGTTTTCTGAAGCCCCACTGACCCCTAGCCGAGCCACTGTAAGACCCCATCCACCAGGAGCAAGCAAGTCAGTGGGAATTTGATTGAGTTTTCTTAAGCCCCACCAATCCACCAGGAGAGAGCAGGTCAGTGGAGATTTCACTGAGTTTTCTTGGGTCCCACCAACACACCAAAAGCAATCAGTTGGTGGAAATTTAACTGAGTTTTCTTGGGCCCCTCAGACCCTCCAAGAGTGAGCAGGTAACTGGGAATTTGACTGAGTTTTCTTAAATCCCACTGTACCCAGGGCCATGCTGGGGAAAGAGGTGTTGGGCAAGGGCCCATAAGTGAGAGCCTCTGGGCAAGAGCTGCTAGTGAGAGCCTCTGGGTGGGAGACAGACAACTGGAATTTGAGTAAGGACCCTGCACATGAGCACACCCGAACAGCTGAAATCTGAGTGAAGTCCCTGTACATGGCTGCCCCACCTCCCATGCCCACACCACCACCCCATGCCTGCCTGCCCCACATCTGTGCCTACATGTCCAGTCAACCAACTTGCCTTTATTCTGAAGCACCTTGATCTGACTTAGTCACAAAAGGCTACTCTCACAGGCCCTGAAAGGAACCTTCCCTTGAGTCAGAAGTTCAGAGAGAAATACAAACAGGGTAGATGCCCCAATGATTCTTAGAGCATTGTCTTCATATCAAGAACGATTTTTGCCTCAGCAATGTCACAAAAGAAGCAGGCTATCTCAAACCCTACACAAGTGCAAAGCAAAATGTTACCCTTGAAAGGTGACACAGTATCAATGGGTTTCCTGAAGCCAGAAAGTCCAATAGAACTTTCTGACATAGAATTTAAAAGAACAATGACTGAATATTTTCAATGGGTGAAAGACAAACTTGAAGAATTACAGCATTTTGCAAAAAAAAAAAAACCAAACAAAAAAAACCAGGAGGAGCTTAACAAAATAACCCGAAACAATGCAGATAAAACAACTGAGGCATTAGTGGCACTGGAAAAACAAGAAACCACAATCTAAAATCTGAGGTCCAAAGTTTCAGATGCTGTCAACATGATGGGGAGACACATGAGCAGAGTTGAAGCAATGGAGCACAGACCCAATGAAATAGAAGATAGAATTGTCACCACTAATCTGCTAGGGCAAAAAGTGAATCAAAAAGGAAGGAAAAAGAAGAAAACCTAAGAATAACATGGGACACCATCAAGAGAAATAACATGTCCATCATTGGAATCCCAGATTAGGAAGAAGCAAGTAAAGACACCAAAAAAGTTGTGTAAGAATTACTAGATGAAAACTTCCAAGGCATAAGGAAAAAAAGAGAGAGTATATATTCAAGAAGCTGGGTGAACAACATATAGAATAGACCCCAAAAGAAAAGCATCAAGGCATATCATAGTCAAATTTGCCAGAATCAAAGACAAGGAGAGAATTCCAAAAGCAGTGAGGGAGAAACAAAGAGTAACCTATAAGGGAGAACAAATAAAATCAAGTGTCGATTTCTCAGCAGAAACCATTTGAGCAAGAAGACACTGAAATGACATGTATTGAACACTCAAAGAACAACTATCAACCAAGAATATGGTAGCCAGCAAAACTCTCCATCAAATATGAAGGAGAGATCAAGATATTCTCAGAAAAACAGAACCTAAGGGAGTTTATAAAAACAAGACCAGCATTGCAGAAAACACTGAGAGACGTCCTTTTTACAGAGGTGCCACAGAAAGCAGGATGGGCCAAAGTAACCAACAACACCACCAAAAAGAACTTAACGAAAGGAGAGCAATAAAACGTTGCCTCTCCATAATCACATTGAATATTTGAATGCACCACTGAAGAGAAAAAAGAGTAGTAGATTGGCTAAATAACCAGAATCCATCAATATGCTATGCTGTCTAAAAGACACACACCTGAAAAATGAAGATAAAGAAAGACTAAAAATAAAAGGATGGAAAAAAATATATACCAAGCAAATGGCAACCAGAAAAAAGCAGGTGTAGAAATATTTATCTCTGATAAAATAAATTTCAATGCAAAAACCATCACAATTGACAAGGAAAGTCAACACATAATGCTTAAAGGGTCAATAGAACAAGAGGACATAACAATAATAAATATCCATGCACCAAATGAAACCTGCACAATATATAAAACAAGCATTAACAAAGCTGAAAAAGGAAAGAGACAACACCACTATAGTAGCTAGAGACTTCAATACACGCGTCTCAAGAAAAGATAGAACTACCAGAAAAAAACTCAACAAAGATGCTAAAGAATTAAACCACACAATAAAGCAACTTGACCTAATAGATATTTATAGGTTAATGCACCAAAAACAAACAAACAAAGAAAAAAACCCCACAGTATACTTTCTTCTCCAATGTGCATGGAACATTCTCTAGAATAGATCACAGTTTAAGTCACAAAGCAAGCATCAGTAAAGTCAAACACATAGAAATAATACATAGCATTTTATCAGACCACAATACAACAAAATCAGAAATTAATAATAAGAGGATAAAAGAGAAAAATATCACACATTTGGAAGCTCAACAACACGTTGCTCGAATATGACTGGGTACTAGAAGAAATAAAAAAATGAAATTCAAAAGTTTCTTGAAACAAATGACAATGAAAACACCTCTTACCAAAACCTCTGGGAAACAGGCAAAGCAGTAATCAGAGGTCATTTTATAGCAATAAGCAAACATATCAAAAAGCAGGAAAAAATAACCATTGGCTCTCTAACACAACATCTCCAACAAACCTAAAAACAACAGCAAGAAAACCCCACACCCTCTAAAAAAACCCCTGAAATTATAAAAATTAGAGCAGAAATAAATTAAATAGAAAACAGAAAAACAATTGAAACCATCAACAAAACTAGGAGTTGGTTCTTTGAAAAGGTCCATAAAATCAACAAATCACTAGCAAAACTAAAAAAAAGTAAAAGAAACAAAGAATCCAAATAAGAGATGAAATGGGCAACATTATAACAGAACCAACTAGAATAAATAGGCTAACATTGAAATATATGAAAAACTGTACTCAAACAAATATGAAAACCTAGAGGAAATGGACTAATATTTAGAAATTCACAACCTACCTAAGCTGATTTAAATGGAAGCTGAACACCTGAACAGACTCATTACAAAAGAGGAAACTGAAAAGGTAATAAAATTAACTTTCAGTGCAAAAAAAAGTACTAGACCAGATGTTTTTATAAGTGAATTTTATCAAACATTCAGGGAAGAACTCTCACCATTTCTACATAAACTATTTCAGAAAATAGAATATTAAATTCTTCCAGACTCATTCTATGAAGCAAACATATCCTTGATACCAAAGCCAAGTAAAGACACCACCAAAATAGAAAACTATAGGCGAAGATCTCTCATGAACATTGATGTAAAAATCCTGAATAATATCCTGGCCAATAGAATCCAACAATACATTAAAAAAAATAATAATTCAACATGACCAAGTGGGATTCATAACAGGTATGCAAAGATGGTTCAACAAAAGAAAAATAATCAGTGTAATTCCTCAAATTAACAAAGCAAAGAGCAAGAACCACATGATCTTATCAATTGATACCAAAAAGGCCATTGACAAAATCCAACACCCTTTCCTGATTAAAACACTCAACAAAATAGGATTGGAAGGGAATTTAATCAACATAGTAAAAAGCATATAACACAAATCCAAGAGCCAACATTCTTCTCAATGGAAAGATTAAAGGCATTCCCCCTTGAGAACAAGAACCAGGCAAGGATGCCCACTATCACCACTCCTATTCAATCTTGTATTGTAAGTCTTGGCAATAGCAATAAGAAAAGAGAAGGAAATAAGAGGTATTCAAATTGGCAAAGAGGAGGTAAAATTATCTCTATGCAAATGACAGTATACTTGGAAAACCCTAAAGACTCAATAAGAAAACTAATAAACAATGTTGACCAATTTAGTAAAGTGACAGGAAACAAGATCAACATACAAAAATCAATCGGATTTCTCTACATTGACAAAGAGAATACAGAACTGAAGCTAAAAAAAAAAATAATACCGTTCACAAAAGCTAATCACAAGATTAAATACTTGGGGAGTAAATCTAACCAGAAGCACAAAGGATCTATTCAAAGAAAATGACAAAACATTACTACAAGAAACAAAAAGAGGCCTGGAGAAGTGGGTGAAAATCCTTGCTCATGGATAGGAAGACTCAGTATTGTGAAAATGACAATACTGCCTAAAGCAATTTACACATTCAATGCAATCCCAGTACAAATACCAATTACATTCTTCAATGAAATGGAGAAGGCAGTCTCCAATTTCATTTGGAATGGAAAGAGGCCCCAGATAAGCAAAGCACTCCTTAAAAAGAGAAACAAGGTAGGAGACATCTCACTCCCTGATTTCAAATCCCACTACACTGTCCTGGTGGTCAAGACAGTGTGGTACTGGTACAATTACAGACACACAGATCAATGGAATAGAATTGAGAATCCTGAAATCATCCTATGTACCTATGGCCAACTGATTTTTGACAAGGAAATTAAATCAGTTAAGTGGAGAAATGACAGCCTTTTTAACAAATTGTGCTGGAAAAATTGGAGAACTCCAGCAAGATCCACACCTCACTCCATACACAAAAACCAACTCAAAGTGGACCATGGAACTAGGACTAAAACCAAGGTCTATAAACTTCATTAAAGAAGAGGTTGATAATAAATTTAAAAAGAAAAAGAAGAGATTGGAAGAACTCTAGAAGTCTTAATCCACAACATAAATAGTTTTCCAAGCATCCTGAAAAATCTACAACCAGGAGAGGATAAAATACATGAATGGGACCTTCTAAGAATCAAATCTCTATGCACATCCAAAATCTTCTCCAACAGGATAAAAAGGGAAGCCACAGATTGGGGAAAAATATTTGGTAATGATATGTCAGATAAGAACTTATATTTAGAATTTATAAAATTCTCAAGTAACACAACAATATAAAGGTAAACAACTCAATTGAAAAATGGACACAGGATATAAACAGATACGTCACCAAAGACATTCAGATGGCAAACAAACACATGAAAAAATGTTCAAAATTCCTAGTTCCTAGAGAGATGCAAATCAAAACAACTATGAGATACCATTTCTCCCCAATAAGAATAACATTTAACAGAACAGTAAACATCAAATGCTGGTGAGGTTGTGGAGAAGCTGGAACCCTTATTCACTGTTGGTGGGAGGATAAAATGGAGCAACCACTGTGGAAAGCTGTATGGCACTTTCTCAAAAAGTTGCAAATAGAAATACCATTTGATGCAGCAATTCCACTGCTGGGAATAAACCCTAAAGAAACCATAACCTTTACCCAAGCAGATACATGCACACCCATGTTTACTGCAGTTCTGTTCACAATAACAAAGAGTTGGAAACAACCAAAGTGCCCATCAACAAACCAATGGATAGAGAAGCTCTGGTATATTCACACAATGGAATACTATGCTACATTGAAAAACAGGGAACTTACGAAATATTATACAAAACAGGTGACGGTGGAGGACATTATGATGAGTGAAATATCTCAGTCACAAAGGGACAAATACTGCATAGTACCACTGTTGTAAAATAAAACTGACATCAGGGTTGGGGGGAGGGACTAAGAAAGAAGGGATAAATAATGTATACTGCACTGAAACAGATGGGGGAGAGAACTGTTGGATATAGATTAGGTATTATTGTCATGACAGAAGTTCAGAATGAAATCTGCATAGAGGAGTGGACTTGGGAGGAGGGACTGTATAACAATGAAAGAATTTTTCTTTTACTTTTCAAAGAGAAAAGTGAATTGAGGGGAGGGGTGGGCAGGTGGAATAGTGCAACAATAAATGAATGAAAATCCCAAGTCTCTAAATTTTCATTAAAATTAATAATTTTTTTTAAAAAAGACATAAAAAAAAAAGAACATCATTAGGTACTTCCATATAACCACCAAAACCATTGGTTGTCATACCAATACTGTTGAAACCAATGTTGTCATACCCATTTTTTATACAGAAAAAACAAACCCTTCAGATAAACGTGATGCACTTACAGGCTCCATACCCAAGAGGAACCAACCACAAACACGTGTGCTACCAATTCTCTTGTGCATCTGAAATACCTTTACATGGGTAAATGTATACACAGTCAACATTTTGTATGTTTAGGTGCATAACAAGAACTAAAATAAACATTATTATGTTGTGCATCTCTCTTTAGCTGTGTCTGTCCCTTTTGTTAATCTGCCTGTCTATCACACAGCCTGGATATGGTCGATGCTAGATAAATATTTGTTGATTGAATGAAAGAGATTTGTAATACGGTAGTTTCATAATTTGTTGACTAAATAAATTCTTCTAAATGTTCTTTACTATGTGGCATCTTGAAGTGATTCAATGCAAATAGATTATTTCTGTATAAGATATGTTTCTCAACACATTTTCAGTAAATCCTGACAAGTACCAGTATAGTCTTAATATTTAATTATTTTCTTCATTAGAGTTTAGAGGACTTGCATATCAATACCACTGTACTATTCCAGCTCACCACACACAGACACTAAAACTCTGTTTTGTTGCTGTCAAGTTGAAACCAACACAGAGCTGTTGTTCCACTGTATTTCCAAGGAGTAAACCATCCATCCTCCTGCAAAGCTAGTTGTTGACTCATACCACCAGAGAGGGAGGTCCTTTGGTTTAGCTGTGCAACTTCCTACAGATGAAACTATTTTTCTACATCCTTGAATCCAGAGCACTTACCATAGTATAGTGAAACTGAGAAAAACTGGAATTTGAAGTAATTGCCTTATTTTTCTCTGTCTCGTGAATTTTCTGCTTTTGACAATGTGTAGTCTTATCACTTTTCTATTACTGGAAAAAATAAAGCTTTCCTCTCTGACAGGCCTGCCTTTTGCAGATTTTAGTCTATACACTTAAAAGAAGATTAATGCCCCTAGATAGACAGAAAAAAATTTAAATTTTAAAATTCAAGAATGATTTGACACTGTAATTTTTACTCACGTGGTTTATACTTTGTTTCTTTACATTTTTGTTTAAAAAACATTTCTAACATGAAAAAATTTAAACCTATTCAAAGTTAGACAGAATCACATACTGAATCCCCTGAATTGTTTTTATTGTTGTTGAGTAGGAACCAACCCATATAGCTGACCATCCAGAGAGTTTTCAGAAGCAACTGAGTGCATGGGAGGAGACTGCCCATCATTCTTTTGTGGAGAAGCTGATGGATTCAAACCATGCTCCTTTGGGCTTGCAGGGCAACTTCTTACCATCAGGCCACCAGATGTATAATTAATTCATTCTCATAGTTCTTTACAGCAACACAAAATGCAAAACATAGAGGGCACAGTACAAAATTATTTATTTAAAGCATGCAGAATTTCAATCAGAAACAAACAAACCCCAAAACAACAACAAAAAAAACCCAAAAAACAAACTCCTCACTTGCAAAACTCTTTGCTGTACATCAAAAAGGTATTTTTAGTTAAAATATTTTTGGTTTTTTAAGGATTGTCTGCTTCAACTAAATTTATCAATGAAATACCTTGCTATATTGGTCTTATTCATGAAGACAGTATGGGTTATCAACTTCACAAACTATAGAAACACTTTGCTATGCTACTCTACACAAAAGTGAACTTATGCATCTTAAATGTAAAACATATTTCATAACTAAGGATCAGCCTCCTCTTCCAGCCTAACCATGAATGTAATTTATTTAACTCATAAATTCACAGTTTCTTTTGCACTATCTCTCTGAAAACTGATTACTCGCAGCTTTTTTTCCTGGAAGCTTAAGTATGCACAGAATTGCACTGCAAACCCAAAGTCATTCATCTGGTGGTTTGAATCCACAAGCTGCTCCGGAGGAGAAAGATGGGCAATCTCCTCCTGTGCAATTTACAGTCTTTTAAAAAAATCCATGAGTCTGGAAAGAAGGTTGCAGAATGGATTATACTCGGGATGGGGTTGGGGGGGTGCGGGGGGATTGTATTCCAATGAAGGAATTTTTCTTTTACTTTTCAAAGAGAAGAGGGGGGGGCGGGGGAGGTGAGGAGAAAAGTGCAACAATGAATGAATGCAAATCCAAAATCTCTGTAAATAAATGTTCATTGAAATTAATAATAAAAAATGTAAAAAAAAATCCACTGGAGGGTCAGCAATTTATTAACTGACAAGTAATGCTAATTATTAGCAATATAAAGTTGCTGTAGTTGTCCAGTTAAGTATGACTCATAGCAACCCTATGAACAAGAGATCTGAACCCTGTCCTATCCTGTGCCATCCTCACCATCTCTGACATTCTTGGGCTCATTGCTACAATCCTTGTGCCAATCCATCTCATTTAGGGTCTTCCTCTCTTTTGCCAATACTTTACCTTCCAAAGTATGATGTCCCTCTCCAAGGGACATCCACTTCTAGCAAAATGCCCAAAGTATGTGAGATGAAGCTCTGCCATCTTTGCATCCAAGGAGCCCTCTCATCCTGGGCACCAGCAGTCAGGAGATCAGGAGATGTACTGCACTGGGAAAATCTGCCGTCAGACTCTCCAAATTACTGAGGCGCAATGATATCAGTTTGAAGACGAAAGTGTGCCCGATTCAGGCCATAGTCTTTTTGATCACTTTTTTATGCATCTGAAAGTTGGACAATGAATAAAGATGATACAAGAATTGAACCTTTGACCTCTGGTGTTGAAGAAGAGTACTGAAAATTCTTTGGACTGACTGTCAAAAGAACAAAGAGATAAGTCTTGGGAAAAATGCAACCAGAATGCTCCTTGAAGGCAAAGGGAACAAAGCAATATAAACACACAGTGTTATTTCTTTATTAAATGAAAATATATGAATAGAATAGGGACAAAAGCTTATTTCAAGTTGATAAAAATAAATTTCAAAGGGAAATAATTTTTAAAGGGAACTTATTTTTAAAGAATGACTTGATAGGGAAAATTCTTACAAATGCCATCATCTGTCCCTGTTCTGCTAAGAGTGACGTTTCACAAAGGCCCTGATGGGCAAATGTTTTCTTAAATAAAAACAGTCTTTGGTCCGTCCATACTTTTAAAAACCTCTGCCTTTTCCTTCTTCCCTTCCTTTTTTGGAGTGCCTAGATAGTCTTAGATAGTTTCAAAAGATATTCCACCAGCTGCTCTGTGGGAGAAAGCTTGGCATATCCTCCCATGCAATTTACTGCCTCTGAAAACCTACCAGGAGGGTCAGCTATGAGTGGGTTCTGACTTGATGGTACATAACAACAGCAGAAAGTAATACTTATATGTAAATTATGCACTATGAAATTACTTTTTGATAAAAAGGAATAACTGAGTCAGAAAATGAGAGGGGTTTAAATGTATGAGCATAAAACTGAAAGAAGGACATTCAAGTTATTTCTTAGATGTGTACTCCAGAGATTCAGAAAAGTCTTAGTGATCCTTCGGCAAACAGATGGGACTCAGATCCAACAACCTAAAGTTCAGTCCAATCCTGTAAGCCATGCGAGGGTTCTACAACTACCCAAGATTTGTATTTTTAAACAACAAACTTGGCACACATGTATAATTCAAATGTGTAAGAAAGCTGTTGTGCACATGTCCAAACTAACAGGGAATTAGCTGTCTGATCAATCAATGGTAGATTGAATTGTGCCTCTGCTGACAGGTTTGCTCTTGATTATTCAACTGCTGGCTGCTGTTCTCAGAGCTGTTAACATTAAAATTGTGTTGACTGAGTCAAACCAAAGATTTCTCGCCTGTTTACACATTAGGCATGAAGGTTAATTACTTACTAATCCTGGAGGGTTTTTCACACTTTCAACATACCCAAAAACCCTTGAGGACCATATATATTTCTAAATGGGTTGAGGCCAGGCCCTTTAACACACGTGCAATCTAATTATGGAAGAGTAACAGGTTGCCAGGCATGACAATGTGACAAATGTCAACACAAAAATCATTATGGAAGAAGTCTCTCATTCTCTTTCTAGCCAAAGTTTACAAGAGCAATAGAAACCTCACCATCTATTGACCAATATTTCATCTCTGTTTTCCTTTTAGCACTGTTCTTTAATGAACTATACACATACTTACCCTATTCACATTAAAATCAACTACATATACCACTCCTGAGGACTATGATATGCCAAGGAGCTCTGGTGACTTGCTGCTCAGCAAGAGAATGACGGGCAATCTCCTCATGCATGCTTCATAGCCTCTGAAAATCTATCAGCTATGAGTAGCTTCAGACTAGACAGCACGTAAAACAACAATAACATTATACGCCAGGTACTGTCCAAAATTCTTTAAGTACATATTTCAATATGCATCTCTTGCATACCACCGTATATGCAGCATGCTCAGTCTGTGTATATACCCAGTAGACAAACACTGGTTGTCTTTGAAGACTTTATTGAATCAATAAAAGAACTGAAGAGTATGAGGCGAATGAAAAGAATAATGACTATTATAAGCATATATTAAAGGCTCCAAGAATGCAAAGAATCCTTCAATAATTTAATGTACTCATAAAGCAGTAATTCTGGTTCATAAAAGGGTAAACTAAAGATGGTCTCATTTTTTTTTTTTACTAGTCACACACACTTTCGCTTGACCTGTTTAAAGAAACCTAAGTCTGGGTTTGTTTCATGCAAAGTGGCTGGTTAATCAGAGCATATCAAAACAGCACAGCAAGTTTTTGTCTCATCAGAAGGCTTCATTTCTGTGTCAGTTTCCATGAAAATTGGCTTCTCTGAGATGGAAATCATCAACAAATATTTATTAGATTCTTGTTAAATATAGGGAGTTGTAAAACAATTTGTAAACGGTGTAGTAAATGGGCCTGGAAATTTAGAAAAGTAATACATTAGAAATGAAACAAACAAAGTATATAATGTAAAGAGGACTAGCACTGCTTTAAAGAGAAAGGCATTTAAATATCGCTTATGGTAAATTCAGTGCAGTCTGTTTAGAAAACAATCCCTGACCTCCTTATCAGGGTTTGGGTTAGCAAACCTTTTTGCTTAGGGATTTTGAAGTTAGCTTTTTGGTGGGCTTGTGTTGGTGTTTTTGTTTTTCTGAAAGGATATATATATATTATTCTATATTATATTGGTTTGCATTCAAAATTTGTATACAGTGCCTCTTCATATACATTGTGTTTCACATATTCTTTCATTCACTTTGTGTTTCATACCATCATTCCCATAGATTGTGTGTTATAAAACTAATCAATATTGGTCTATGTTCATTATCACTCTGTCTTTTCAGGTCCCCATTGGATATTTCCTAATTCCGTCACTCAACTCCTTCTGCCCATCAAACTCTGTGACCCAGTGACTTCCCTCCCTCCTTACATTCAAGACTTCCTCACTCCCCCCTTTGGACTTTTATACGTATCTTACTATCTTCTATTTTTACAACAATGACCTTATGTGGTACCCATCCTTAAGAGACTTAGTTCACTCAGCATAATGGTCTTTAGTCTCTCCCATGTTATACAGTATTTTTCAAAATCATTGCTCCTGAGTGCTACATAGTATTCCACTGTGAAAATATATCACAATTTCTCAATCTATTCATTTGTTAATGGATGTTTGGGCAGGTTTTGGTGGTTTTTTGGTAGCAAAAAGTACAACATGTAATCCCTAACTTACAACAGAACCCTTTTCCAACAACTCTCATATGTTAGTCCTAATACAAATCAAATAACTTTTTTATTATCAAATAAATTTTTTAAACTTTCAATATTATTGCCTTTGAGGAGAGCTGGTGGCATGGTCTGTGGTATGTTGAGCTGCTCTCCTAAAGGCAGTTCAAATCCACATTGTCTCCACAGAAGATGACCAGTCTCCTCTTGTTCTGCTTTACAATCTCAGAAGTCCGATGGAGGGCTGCTAAGAATTAGTACTGAACTGATGGCAGTGAAGTTTTACTATTACTGTTTTCTCCTTTTATTATCAGTGTCTTTAGAAATCTGATCACTATTTGTCTTTTAGGATTGGAAGGACTAGATATATGAGTGAATATTTGAGAGAAAAGACATTAGCAAATTACATACTTTAGCCCTGTGCCAATGCAAATAAATCATAAACGTGGGACTACCTGCATTTTTAGGAGAAACAGAATAGAGCAGTAAATATAGCTAGTGGTGTTGAATCTAATTTGCAGGGTTGAAAAGGTTTACAGTATCTAGTAACTGCACACATTCTCTCTTTTTTTAAAAAAAAAATTTCGGTTGTTTATTTTTCATTTCAATGAACATCTACAGAGATTTTGGGATTCCATTCATTCATTGTTGCACCCTTCTCCCCGCACAAACCCC